>NW_017537148.1:0-45772 GCF_001853355.1 Bactrocera latifrons
GAGTTTATTGAAAATTCCTCCAAGTTATGTGCGTGCGATTTTCAGGTGGTAGCATCTGAGTAATTTCATTTCTGCTTCCGTTCAATGCACTCGGTCCAAAGTGTAGCAGTTGCTTAAGTTGGCACAATGGCGCAAATTAGAATTTGATTCGTTTCGAATCTTTTTGTGTAGGGATACTCGACTCGAAGTGGCAAGGATAGGTTTGGGGAGTCTCAGTGTATAAAAAATAAAATAAAATGAAATTAAAMTGACTTAAATTCACCCTTAAATATTTTATAAGATAGGTTATACAAAATTAATTAGCACAGCGTTGCCACTAATCTGAAGTAAGTTTGTCTTAATTTCATTAGGAGTTGGCAGTATCAAAGATTTATTATATGCAATTTGAAATCTTCACTTTCTGTTGTTGTTGTTCTTTTGCTGTTAGTATAAAATTCAACAGCTGTCATGTTACTTAATGATCCAGAAGTCTGATATAATAACACAACCAAAACTTTGTCTTTTTTCTGTCTAATTTGAATTGAAGAATGCCGACATTTACAGTCTACTAATCACGAACACATGCGCGCACACGTCACCTTCATAAGAATTCTTATTAAAGAAAATGTGAAAGAAAGATCGGAAATGAAAAAGCAGCACTCAACAGCAATACGTAAAAAAAAACCGAATTGTGGGAAAGCCGTAAAAAGTGACTCCTGTCAACGATATGCAGCCCATCACAATGCCACAAAGGTCAAATGGAGTTACGCTTGTGTGCGTTTTGTGCAATACCAGAAAGAGTGATTTGAAATATAGCAAAGCAGCAGAAGAAAAGAAATAGACGTGAAACAATTTGAGAATTTACGATAAGCGATTATAAGTAGCAACATTAAAAAATTAGCTTTGAAGTTTCGGGTAGATTTTAACAACGTAGCGAAATTGATAGATCCTCTCAAAGCTCACTTTCATATGAGAAAACCCAAAAACATAAAGTCAAAAAATTTAAAAAGACTATAAATTATTTAAGTTCTTTATTTATCTACTGCAATATTTCATTCTTTAACAATTTTCTTCCATACACATTTAGATTTTATTCTACGCAATGTGCTATATATCTAGTAACTCACTAACCTAATTGGCTAATTATTTTTCTAATTTTGTTCTTTTCTTTTTCTCATTACAGGTAAATTTTCACCATAAAATCATTTGAAACATTTGCACAATTGAGTTATTTGTAAATGTAATTTAATGCCTGGTTAGGCGGCATCTGAAACCGTTTCACAAGTTCAAATAGACGGAAAAACGAACAGCTGAGCTATGAGTGAGCAACAGACAGAGCTAAGTAATTGCTGAAAAGGCGAGTATTTCTGATTCGCAAACGAGCCAGTTGTGCGTTTGTGTGCGCGTTGCTCGTATATATGTACATATACATGTATGTATGAGTAAGAATGATTGAGTGAGTAAACTCAACTGTAAAATTAGCATTCTAAATGCATGCATAAATGGAAATGTGGTAACGTCAGCATGTTAATTAAAGTGAGAGAAAAGTCATCAAACTATTCATTCGTTGCTAAGTTAGAACAACTGGTGCTTTTCATATGGGCAAGGAAAGCACACACATATATTTAAATATTCAAAGGTTAGCTGTAGAATGATCTCATGTAGTTAGAATTTCTTAAATCGCATGTAGCACAGCATCAAGCATCGCTTGATTTCCATGCAACCAATTAATGCGCAGTGCAGTGACTCAGTATAAAGTTCTAATTACAGGTCTGAGAATTAAAATAAAGATACCGATATTTTTCATAATAAAAAATAACTAACTGCATTGGAGTTGAGCTGCTCATGTCGGACCAGTATAATACAAGTATATAGCAAAGTCTTTTAATGCTGAACTTTTTTTCTTTCCTAATTTTGCTTGGATTATTTTCCTAAGTAACAGAACAACTGCTGATGAAACCATTTACGCTTTTTCTTCTTTTGTTTATCAAACAGCAAATTGCCGGAAATCTGTTTCTTAAAAACCTTCAAATTGTAAAGCATATTAGGGTTTCATCGACGGCAGTGAATGATATCTTGACCTCGAAGTGGATTCAGCATCAATTCCTCAATAAATCTGCAATGGATTCCAGAACATAGTAATATCCATGGTGAATTATTTGAGTTCAAAGAATCACAAACACAGTGACAGGTCACCGTCTTATTAATAAACTGGGGATATCATACAATGACTATTTTAGAGACTGCCAAGGGGTAGAGGCAAAACAGACTATAGAAAGGTGTAGCAAATATCGATCCAGAGTTTCTTGACGATGTCTCGGAAGTTGCRCATATAACTCGCRGGATGGTTCAGAGAGGACCTAATAGAGTGAGTGCATTTTAGTCACATTGGTTTCACATTAGATCCCCTAAAACCCTATGTGCGTCGTCAGACATCCAATCTTATATACAGGTACCTACCGCAATTCGCTTTACATTAGACTATTCAGGATTGAAATCATTACTGCAACGCTTCACTAACTCAATTAGAAATTCATTTCATCGATACCAAAGGATACAAAATAGCATAAGAAACGATTATTAGTCCTAAAATAGGTATGGTAGATTCCAAACAAAATCTTTAAGATTCACCTTCATACTAAGTTCTTGAGGCTACTTTGTATCTTTCTTAACGATTAGACTAGAAGAAGTTGGTTAAATACAATCTGCAAACGTTATTTAACTGGCAAAACAGAAAAACAAAAATTTCACGTCTGCAATCTACTGAAAGTAGAGGAGTGTGGGTCGAGCTCAGTATGTAAAATTTGAAAGATGTTGTTCTCGCGCCGTTAAAATATAAAGGTGAATTCATAGATGAAACTAATAGCCGCCATTCCAGAATATGCTAAATTTGTCGAGTTAGGCCTCTCTTTGTGAGACTGCCAGTAGTCAACCAGCAATATCAATGCACTAAGAATTGGACCCATATCTGATAACGCGATGATGTTAGGCAACTGCTGCTTATCAATGATACTTTTCAGCGCCTTGCAAAACTGAAGCGGCAACGAGTTCGCTGGTGCTTCAAACACTGCAGCCACAGCTGCAATTATCTCTTTATTAAACCAACGCTTACTACAGCCAGCTATCTGCTTGAGCTATTTTTGAGGCTAACTATTTTCCGCATTTCTTTTTCTATTATTATTTAAATTATAAAACCGAGCTTGTATGTATGTGTATGCCTGGGTGTGCGCTTTGTTGATGAACTGTGAAAATTATTATCGCCTCGTTTTCATTGCAGGCGAAGAAGAAGGAGCAGCTGCAAGAAGGCACATAATTTAATGCTCAAAACATGTTGGGAATTTATGTGCGCGTCTATTTTTTTCCGCTCTTTTTGCCAACTTCACAGCTGTGGAATTTCTATTTATTACTCGAATGTCGTCTGGCGATCCCGTCAACTGAGTGTTCGTGTGTGCGCGTGTTCGTTTGTGCAGCAGTCGTTAGTCGCCTGGTCCACTTATCGCTTGTTGTTCGCAGCTTCGCTTGTTGTTCGCAGCTTCGCTTGTCTTGACATTCATGTCATTGTGTTGTTGCTATTCGTTTTCTTGTCGTTATGCAATTAAAATCAGCAAGTTTACTTGAAGTTCATCAGTGTTGTCATCAGCAGCAGTAACGACACGATGGCAATGCGCAGAATTCCAACAATTATTATGCATAGAAGCATTGAAAGCACATAGCATAAATATCTGCCGCTACAACTCAATTCACACCAGGCACAGAGCTGGGCAAGAGGCATTGGCGCGTGAAGGCGTCGGTCGGTGGGACCGCATTCATGACCAACTGTGACATCCCAATTTCACACAGATGCATATTTTATTTTTTATTGCTACGAAATGCGTATAAAAAGCAAATTATATGCTTTCACAATTAAAGTCAATGACAATGTAGGAAGAAATAGAAAAATATAGATAGTTGTAAAAGCAATTAAGAATAATTATGAATGTATCTATATTTTTTGGTGAACACTGTTTTCATGTACAATGCAAGTGTGACTCTTTTGGTCGAACTTAGTTAAAGCTCTGGTACAGGAAAAGCAGACAATTTCAGTGAGACCTGGACTTCCTTCTCACACTTATGTAACGGTTATCTGCTTAGTCCCTGTTAGGGTGGTAGGAAGCTAGGTAGGAGTACAGCCCTGTTGTATTTCGGGTTCAATTAGCACTAGCTGTGCCACTTTGGTGGTAAGAMTAAGATAAGTTGTMATCGAGGTCATCCRATAGTAGGCCCAKGAAACGCGCAGTTTCAGCGTRRTCGGACCATAAGGASAGTGGTGTCAGTGGCGTCCTACAATAGGCTCTACGTTATCGGAACTGACCCGGATTTTGTCCGGCCAAAGGCTGTACTTTCGGAGTTCATTCATTTTGATCGTTAATGTGGAATCTTTTATATGTTTAACACTATTATAATATAATTCGTATCGAATATTCTTCGTTTCCTTCATGGTTATTATATTGAACTTGGTGCTGGAATTTCGAGAAGAACATGGATGACAGTGGGACTTCTTTATTTTCGAGTCTAATTCTTTAAACAGTTCTGCTTTCACACCCACTATATTGTTGCTAACTCAGCCACTCTCGACAGCTTCGTTGGCTGTCGCTTGCTTTCAGTCTCATCTTCACTGCTGCGGTTTTCTTCTTACTGCTTGTTATTTCAATTGTCGGTAGTTATGTGTATGAACTTAATGCCAGACTAAAGTTGTTTTTTATTTCTACATTCCATTTTTACATTTTCAATTCAGCGCGCTCAACACACAATTATTTAATGAAAACTCACAAGCACTTTCTTATCTGGGCATACTTAACGAAGAAATTCTGGTGCAAGTCAACAATGCTCCATTACTACTTGTGGCTTCCTACTCAAATCGCCTTCAATTTCAATTCCTTTCGGCACAGTACAAGCGCACTCACACACACAGGCACACACATACATATAATTATGTGCTTATATATGTAATCATTCCTGCCAACACGAGCATAACGACGAAGTATGCTCAAATAAGAATGGGGCACTTATGCGCCATCATTGCTGGCTGTTGCTGACCAACTGTTGAACCGAGGCGCTGTGTTGTTGTAAGCTGTACGTCGTAGCGGCCGTCACTAGCGCTTCGGCACTCCATCTTATTGCAATATTTTGCTTTCTATTATTGAAATACTTAATGCATACCAATGAGATTGTTGTTGTATTTTTATTTATTTCTCCTGCAATTCGCTTGTATTGTAATTGTCAAGACGCTCTAAGGGCATCCCAAGTTGCCCTCTTGCCTATGCTTTCGTCCAATAGCTGCTCATCCTGTACTAGAGCTCGGCATGTGAACTACTTGTAGCACTCTGTGTGTCTGGGTGTGTGTGTGATGATGCGCTCTTCTTAATGCATTTCTCCGTTATTCGTGCAGTGGAGCGTGGAGCGTGGCTGGTCTGCATGCTGTATCTCGTTTGTCACATTCTTTCCAGGCCCCTCGCCACATGTTGCACTCCGCCGACTTTCACCATTTTCTTATACAATTTATTACGGTTCCCAGTTTTGCTTTTAATCTACTGGCGCAACTAAGATTTCTAGTATTCTATTTGTTGTGCTGGTGTTCATTATTATTTTTTATTGCAGAAACCACAATGGCGTTCATTTTACTCTGCTGCTTCTGCTGCACTCTCTCAAAGTTTATTGTCTATTCCATTACCGACTGCATTTCCTCTGTTTCGTCCACTTCTTTTGAATTTCATTTTATATTGTCCATATGTCCATATGTATGTTATTTTTTGTATTTTTAATTTTGCTTGCAAATCTTTAATTTATTTTTCATTACTTGCTTACCTTTCTTCTGCAACAATTGCAGATCGGCACATGCAGCAATGCTGTTTTTCTTGTTTTAAGCCCGTTCTTCTTAAGCCCTCTTCTATTATTTTGTTTTATTTTTTTGCCCCACCAGTCTTCCGTTTCTTTTTCAATTAAAACACGGAACTGCCAATTAATTTTGCTGCAATTGTTTTCCAATGTCGTTTCTTCTTCTTTTGTCCGTTTATGTGTGTACGTGTATGTGAGTGTAGTGTATTAACTATTTAAACAATTTCTATGTTCTTTCTTGTTTTGTATGTACTCTGCGGCGAATTAATTTCTTCTTCTCTAGAAAATTAAACGATTCTCTGTTCAGTTTGTCTTTGTGTAATTAAAGTTTTACAATACATAGGTTGTGCGGAGAGGGTTCCCTCAACAATTTAGATGCGGTTTGTACGCGAATCGCGGATTACTTCTTCGCTTGAGGTTTTCCTTTTATATATCTCAGTTTCATATTTTTTATCGCTTAGCAAAAGTTCAAAGTTTGCGATTTTTGCTGCGAACAGCGAAATAAATTCCAAGTTGATGATGGCTGTTGTCGTACTATAATATATATTATATTACTGCGCACCATGAAAATCCGAAAATAACAATAAATTCTTCAGTTTTCGAAATTTGTAAACGGAAGGGAAATACTTATCTGTTGAAAAGTTTCAGTTTAGAAATTATGAAAGCAGGCGCCTCGCTAACAGCTTTYCATTTATCAGTCGACTGAMACACTAAAACTACCACCGGGTGTGATTTTTAGTTCAGAGTCTTCTGTGTACTTTGTACACGTTGGACCGTCCGGACTAACGTTATTGTGGAATCTGTAAAKGTAGCTTCTAAAGTAAGTATTTGTGTCAGATGGAAATCCAGGTCCCCATGTCATCTGTCTATCCGCAGGTGGATGTCTGGAATAAGTCTGTTGGTTCAGCGCCCACGGGATGTGGATTGCCACCACTGTTGCCACATTTTGATGCTCTTGTTTCTCTCCTCTGCCGATACTATTTTAGGCGCTGATAGCTGTTACAATGGCTCGAGTTCATCTTCCTGGATGTCAATGGATTGCATACTGTCCAATACTTCAGCAACGCTGGTAGAATTCTATTGAGTTTCCTGTTAAGATCTGTTTGAGTAAAAGAGCTTAAGAGCTCTTAGAACTTACAGTTTTTTGATATCTTTTAGTATTTTCAAGAATTTATATCTCACTTTTACACGATTTTAGCACATAGAAATCAAATAGGTTTGGTGTCTCAACAGGGAATATTAAATTTGCCATGAGATTTGCTACACCCAGCCCGATAAATATGTGTATCTGTTATTTTTATTATTATATAATTTTTGATTTTTGACGATGAAAATCTGGTAACGCTTAACTTAACCGAAAAATTAGTATTTTGTGGAGCAATACATTTTCTACAAGACGAAGAGCTTTCTGTAATTTAAAATAATGTTTTCCATTGAGTTATGAAATTCAAAAGACAAAACAAGTGTGCCTTAAAAGAGTCAAGCTTTAACCCTTAATACGTTTTAAGCATTTAAGTTTGCGAAAAAGACGTAAGAGAGCAGTTTGTAGAACATTTAATTTTTCACAAAATCCACAAAACCAAATGTTTGTTCAAATWGGTTAAAGCGAGATATKAGCATTTCTCTCTGATAACAAGGAAAAAAAGGAACACCGTTATGTGTAGGTYCATCCCAGTTTTTCAGATCAAGAACGATACATAATATAGACAGGTATACGTATAATTTTGTTATATTATATATGCATTGAAAATTTCGGCAGACATATTAGTGCACCTCATAAAGTATCTACACATTCAGCATATCACCTCGTTGACCTTGTTTTCAAAATACCCTCACATATTGAATTTCGCACCTTTTGAGAATTTGGTTACTTTCAGAGGACTAAATCATTTATCACATCGCCAAAATTTTTCCATTCAATCCATATTTTTTTCCTCTATATTGATCAAAAACTGCTATCGGTAAAATACTGGAGGCTGTTGCACATGAATATTGCCTGCGCTGGAAAAATGCGATAAAAGCGCTGGTGTTGCATTGTTGCAGGCGGTAGTTGCCTACCATGTGTGCGCATGTGCCTGGTGTGGCATTGACAGTGCCATTGTGGAAACAACGCGCCACTGCAGCTGAGTGAAGCCCCTGCATACACTGATACGGTTCACATAGTGAATGTGGTGGCAAGGCAACATGGCCTAAGTCGTAATACTGTAATACTGCTATGTAGCTAAATAACGGTGCGAACTAGAAGTTATGGCATTCAAATCAATCTGTGCGATRTTAAATTTCGAAAAAATTCTACAGTTTTTTTATTAACGCAATATCGCGAGGCGCAGACGCGTTGCGGCCATGCTGCAGATGACAACAGTTGAGCGAGTGTAGGAGATGAGTTTGTGCCGCGTTTGTCTGCTTCAATGTGGCGCGCCATCTGCAACACGTAGAGTAGTGGATGTGCCACAGCGCTGAGGTGCCACAAATGYTGCATATWGGGGTTATTGTAAATGTTCGCGCACATGAGGTGGTGTTGTGTGCCAACAATGCAATAAAGCAAAGCACAATTGCAATGTTGTAATGTTTGTTCTAACTCTTAGTGTACAAAGGAGCCACATGTGGCAAACCAAATGGCTTGCAACGCTACGCACACAACTATGCAGACTTTAAAAAGTGCACACTGTATGGGGAATAAGCGCAGTGTTGCATGCAACATGGGCGCCCACATAATAACTTAAAACGAACGTGTGTCTGATGTTGCGGGATTCGTTAGCGTATGACGCCTATGTGCAACAAACGAAAATAATTTGCAAATGCCATAAGTTGTGCCCAAACACACACACACACACAGTCACATCAGCACGTGTATATTTAAAGTTTTTTGCATGGCTGCGGCAGTTTGCTCTTGCACTTTTAATATTTGCACTATTCACATGGCGCACATTGCAATCAACCGCAGTTGCAATCATGCGCGCAGCCATGTGCACACTCATTCGAGCAGATGTGTGCTGGCAAATGACGGCTTGTTGCAGGAGGTGGCGGCGGCACCGGTGAGTTTGTGTGGCGTTGCACTATCAATGGAAGTGGCAGCAGCAGAGTGGCATTGACGGTGAATGTGGCGCAGACTGGAAGGCAGCCGACTGTTTCATTGCCGCGCTGCTAAGCCTAGTAGTACTGCGTTTGCCAAGAGTGTTCCGATCTCCGCCCCCTAACATGCTCGTTGTCACAGTCGCCTCTAGAGCGCACATCTCGCCCACGTCAATTCGCAGCATCCACAGCGGCGTGGCAGTGTGCTTTATGAGTTCTTTCTATTTTTTATGCTACCATTCACTCACCGTTCAGTTTTATTGTTGTTGCTGTTGTGATGACTGCAACATTTGCCTGCAATATTGCAACGCCATCGTGCCGTAGCATCCAGCTGTTCCATGCAACTGCGCTGCAATGCCATGCCTGACCCCGCAGCAATCTCTCACTCTCTGTCCACGTCACGTACACATACAAGCTCGTTCATTCCGAGTGGTTTTTCTCTATTTTACATTCATTGAGATTTTCTATTTCCTCTTCTATGTGCGCTTTTTAAAGCTTTATGTCTGCCACATTGCATGCAAGCCAAACTGCAGGCCGGCCGCGCGTTCTACGGTTTGGCGCGCGTCTATTTGCCTGTGGTGAAAGTATCTGTTAGATACTTTTTAGTGCGCAGACAATGGCAGCTAGCGTAGATTTATTTTAGTCTATTTCCCTGCCATTCTATTGTATTTTTGTTGCTATTTGATTTTTATACTCTACTTTTTCTTTTTTATATTATTTGTTGTTGTTGTTTTTTTTTGCTGCTATCTTTATACCGTGTTATATGTGCGGTTTAAAGGGTATCAAGTGCATTGACCTCTTTAAATTTAAAGCAAAACTGTGATATAAATAATTTTGCTGAAAACTTTCAAGAGACTATGAATAAGCAATTTAGTAAATAGAAGATATTGTAATTAACAGACGCATTAAGTAGTCATTAGAATTATGTTAGCTCTGAATTTATGGTTCTAGTTATGACTTACGTTTAGGATATTGCCCGCGTATCATTCGCCAGTAAAGTTATTAAGAGTTGTAAGTAGTCCTACTAGGAAACTTAAGCTTCGATTACTTCGAAAAATAAATAAATAAGTTTCCACCCGAAAATTAGATTGTCTTCCGTCGATTTGGAGGCAGCTAATTGTGATAGTGTTCCAATCTGACAGATTTATTCGGAAACTTCAGTGTTGCCTTAAAAAACGAGCTAAATTTTCTGAGGATCGATTTTTATCGTTCAGTTGTTATGATTGCTTTATGAATATGTGGTCTAATTTGAGCAATTTCTTCGGAGAAGAGACCGTTGCCTTTGGAAATAATCCATGCCGAATTTCGTGAAGCTATAATATATTATATAAAKAGGTTTTCTATACAAGAACTTTAAACTTCATTTTGATCGTTCAGTTTATATGACAGCTAATTTCGAACACGGAGAAATCAACTCAGCTCGCCACAATGATCGTTTATACAATTCTATGTAAAAAAATGTTTCTATATTATATATCTTTGCACTATTAGAAAGGGTGTAAAAGCTAATGGATAATAAGCATTGTATAACGAATGGCTGCTACGTTGAATGTGGTTAGTACCCGATAGCAATGCATGATGTGAATTTTGATATACGGTTGCCAAGCGGATATCATATGACGAAAGTATCCATGCAAGATAAAGGCGTTAAATGCATTTGAAGAATATTTTTTAGTCTATAGCTCCGAAGTAGAAAAATTATAACTTGATTGAGCAGAGTACACTTAAATTACAACCGTTGGGCAAATTTTCGTCCCACTATATTTTAGAAAGAAGCTGATGCATGCTCCTTATCAGTTCTTCGTCGCCGTGTTTGAATAGCGCGGCCGGCAATCCATCGGCCGCCGCTGCTGTGTTGTTCTTCAGACGGGTAATT
The DNA here is from genome assembly GCF_001853355.1 of Bactrocera latifrons. Classification (NCBI taxonomy): domain Eukaryota; kingdom Metazoa; phylum Arthropoda; class Insecta; order Diptera; family Tephritidae; genus Bactrocera; species Bactrocera latifrons. The sequence continues at coordinate 10,802 of NW_017537148.1, forward strand.
GCTATTCGAACTTCTTCCTGGTCGGGCAATGGAACGTCTGCTCCATCGTCATCGATTGGGGAATGGGGTTCGCCTTCTCCTGGCGTTGTGCGTTCACTGCCATTCAGCAGGCTGGAGAAGTGTGCCCTCCATAATTTAAGTATGCTCTGGGCATCGGTGACTAGATCACCTTAGGGGGTTCTACGAGAGTATTCTCCGGTCTTGAAACCTTATGTAAGCCGCCGCATTTTTTCGTAGAATTTTTGAGCATTACCTCTATCGGCCAGCTTATCAAGCTCTTCGTACTCACGCATCTCGGCCTCTTTATTTTTTTGTCTAGAAATGCGTCTCGCTTGCCTCTTCAACTCTCGGTATCTATCCCATCCCGCACGTGTTGTGGTCGATCTCTCCGCTGCGACACGGCACTCCTCGTCGTACCAGCTGTTCTTTTGTACTTTCCGAAAACCAATGGTTTCGGTTGCAGCTGCACGTAAGGAGTTTGAAATGCCGTCCCACAGTTCCCTTATACCGAGTTGTTGACGAGAGCTCTAAGAGAGCAGGAGTGTAAGCCGAGTAGAAAATCGTTCGGCTGTCTGTTGTGATTGCAGCTTCTCGACGTCGAACCTTCCTTGTGTTTGATGGCGTGCGTTTTTTGTTGCACAGAGGTGCGTGCGAATCTTAGCTGCAACAAGATAGTGGTAAAAGTCGATGTTAGGACCGCGGAGCGCACGCACATCTGAAACACTGGAGACGTGTCTTTCGTCTATCTATCTATCTATCGCTCTTGTTGGTGGTTTTTCGATCCGGAGACGGCCACGTAGCTTGATGTATCTTCTTATGCTGGAATCTAGTACTACAGATAACCATATTTCGGGCCCCGGCGAAGTCGATAAGCCTCAACCCATTTGGGGATGTTTTCGTGGAGGCTGAATTTAACGACCGTAGTGCCAAAAAAAAATTCTTTGCCCACCTTGGCGTTAAAGTCGCCAAGCACGATTATAACATCGTGGCGGGGTCAGCTCTCATAAGTGCTTTCCAAGCACTCATAAAATTCATCTTTGGTCACATCGTCCTTCTCTTACGTCGGTATGTTGAAGAACCTCGCTTTGATGCGGATTGTGGCTAAACGTTCATTCACCGGGGTGAATGATAGTACTCGGCGAAAGAGTCTCTCTCCCACCACGAATCCCACATCATACGTGTGCTCCTTTATATGGCCACTGTAGTAAATGCCACAAGGACCTACTCATCTCTGTCCTTGTCCCGTCCATCGCATTTCTTGGACGGCGGTGATGTCAGCCTTTAGTTTTACGAGGACATCAACCAGCTGGGCAGCGGCACCTTCCTAATTAAGGGACAGGACATTCCAGGTGCACGCCCTCAATTCGTAGTCCTTATTTCGTTTGCCATGGTCGTCATCAAAAGTGGGGTCGCTCAGCCGAGGCTGTTGGTGCGCTTTCATTGGGTTGGTTTTTTTACGTGGCGGGTCCCAAACCCAGCGCACAACCCTWTGCAGGGAATGTTTCGCCTTCTCACTTTAGCTCGCCTTCAAACGGATTCTTAGGYGACCCAGAGGATACTTGGTCAAGGACCGGAAGTCGTGAGCTGCTTGAGTCATATGTAAAAGAATMGTTTCTGGCCACTCCCAAGTGAACGGCGATCAGAGAACTTTCCTCACTTGCGTGAACTTCTACACATAACTCCATCCTCCAGTATTACTGAAATATAATATGTAATCGGAATCGCAATAATTTTGTGGTGGGTATTTAATGTCAAGAAAATAAGATATTTTTAGAGCGCTTTCACAGTTCAAGAACTTGATCACTATTCCCAATGTTTCAACTGTTGTTAATGGCAACCTCAGCCAACTTCACGTTGACTCTAATTCTCTTTCACGCCTATTTTAATGTTGGGGAAGGAAATCAATTTCACCCCTTCTTTAACAACGAAAGATATTTTCTTCTGCGAATTTCATGAAGGTATCGCAAACAATTTCTTCTCAGTTTAGATTCAGGCTACACGCTAAAGTATCAAAAATATATCAAATTAAAGTTGAATTATATACACTACACTCAAAGAAAACTGTTGTAATTTTATATATACTACATATACATATACATACATATGTATAAGCGAAATTCGTAGCTTTTCTCCAACATATAAGAACAAAAAAGGCACCAATTGGAATTTTTCCGTGCGTTATTTTCCCACAAGCATTTGACTAACAATGTGGAATTGAAATTCTTCCTTTACGCCATATTGCATAACGAGTAAAACGGTGTATGTGTGTTGACTTAAAGGTAGGTTACGCCGTACAGTACTCCCAGCCGTTTGSAGCGGAATGCATTAAGCGGCATCTACAAAATGTGTCACATACGGCACCACTTCATAAAAAATATTTACAGCTTGGCATAAAAGAATGGAATTTGCACATGGTCCATAATTTCACGCTAAAAATGCGAATTCGCCAGTGTTTTTCCTTTATATTTTATAAAAAAAATGTTAATAAGTGTGTGCACTAATATGTCAGTTTGCGAGATCGTACAATAAAAATACAAATATTAATAAAGCAGTACAATTTCTTTCGGCGCTAATGGCGCACAGCGTGCTCTGTGCACATTGTTCTTGCTTTTTGGCATTTTTGGAATTCATGATTTCCGGCGCATGGCAAAATGCGAATGAACATATAACAACGCGACTCATTTGTGAAATATTAAAAAAGTACCCACATACATATGTATTTCAGTACTGAAATATATGTATATACATATGTATGTATGTATGTGTTGTTCAAGCTWACTTGAAAAAAGCGCTGGAACGGAAAGCACTACAATAACGTACTTGGCGCACACACATACAGCTTTTTAATAGAATAGAATGTGGGGAATGCAAATTAAATTATGCTTCTGCCGCASACACCGCTACCGCTGCTACTGTAACAAAGAGCAAATTATGGACGAGCTTTAAAAGGTGAGGCAAGCATACTGTGACGTACTGGGAATATTTTAAATAGGTGCCTTTATCAGACTCGCGATTGTCTTTCATTTTAATGAACCTCAAACATTTTTTACCCGACTAGCTCAAGCAATTTAAGTAACTAATACCCATAAGTTTAATAAAAGCAGCATAATTTTTGCAACAAAAAAAGTTTACAAACGATTTTTAAGAGGTTACATGGATTTCTCGGGTAAAAAACAGCTTTTTCAACAACTTTTTTTTATACAAAAAATTAAATATTTTGTTAGATTTTTTATTGTTACACTATTAAGAAAGAAATTCTATTTTTTGGGAAAAAGAAAATTTAAACTCGGCCATTGTGACACCACTTCCGGTGATTCTCGGAAAAAATATGCATCCGCGTTGGGAGAATAATTCCCCACAGGATCATCTAATTGAAAAAAGAAAACGTGTTTAGTTAAAACCTTAACTTAGAACTTGGACGAGGGGAAAAAAATTAACCCTCGATTTTTGGCAGAAATTTTTACAAAAAAATTAAAATTTCAACACAAATTTTGAGGCATTTATTTTCATCATATAGTTGTAATCGAAAAAAAAATCCTCATCCAAGTCTTTAACTTGTGTCTCAAAGACCTGTGTAGAAATTTATGAAGATCGGTTGAGTAGTTCTCGAGAAACCTAGCTAGCCTCAAGCGCACAAGTTCTGTATCTCTGAAACTATTACTAGGATCAACCTGAAAGTTTGGGATAATATTCTAGAGATGTTGTAGAATTTAATCAGACAATAAAGAAAAAATCGATAAACCGAAGTAGATTTTGTATTTATAGTTACGTAAAGAATACATATGTAAATTATTGGGTTCTTTACTTCCACAGTTTTCATTTGGCTCCTGATGGTAGGCCAACAATAATCATTAAAATTTTGCTTCAACTCAGGTTTACATCTCGGGGTTTATCAAGTCAAAATCAAGCTTTCCTTTAACATCACTCCTTGATATACATATAAAGTATATATTTAGATGGAACTCGAAAATATTTGTGGACCTCTTTTTCCTCTGTGGAACATTTTTGGGATTATTGTCTGGGGGGTGAAGAGTTCCAAGTCAGGGTGATTTTACTTGGTCAGTATAGTAAAACCCTCATTGGGTTTGGTGTTCGTATGTGGCAGTTTTTTTTATGACCTAATGACCTTATGATCCCTTTTTTCCTTATCTTGATGTGTTTTCGCTTAATTGTAACATTTTGGCAAAAACATAAAAAAAAAAAAAAAATTTTTCCGGGAATGCTCTTTACAGCCTTGCGACTGAAACAGTGTAGTTGTTAGAACGATGCTTTCCCAACAAGCCTTCTATTACTTCTTTGATTGTCTGCCATGCATTCAACTCACCGTCAATCAAAATATTGTTGAATGCGTCACTTTTAATCAGCTTTCGTATATCTGGACCATTTAGTACGCCTGATTGGAAAAAAATAATTTGTTAAGATGAAAAACCATGGGAAATAAGGAAAAAGTTTAAAAGGTCATACAAAAAAACTGACATATACGAACGCCAAACCCTTTGAGGGTTTTACTATGCTGACCTAGTACCATCACCCTGACTTGAAATTTCTAACCCCCCAGATTAGCTGTTGTGCTGTGTAATTAAGGCAGCACCTATACAAAGAAATTCTTGGGAGCAAAAAAGAAAAAAGCAATATAAGTATGTATACTTTTCTATGGGATCTTATGACCGGTGTTTCTGTTGSATATGCGGTTTTCAATGAGGCATTATTTTTTGACAACTGTTAATTGATTTTTACTCAATTTGACACATCATAAAGAGGTTAAAAATATACGTATCTTGATTTTCGTCAGTTAGTTTATATGTCAGCAATATATTATATTGTTCAGATTCCGATTTGGTAGATTAAAGCTTGCCTTGCCTTGGAAAATGATATATGCCGGATTTCATGAAGATCACTTGTTAAATAAAAAAATGTTTACGCACAAGGGCTTACGTTGGATCGATCAGTTWATTTGGCATATATGTACATATGTGGCATATATATACGCTTCTTGATGAGAAAARGAAGTATGCAAAATTTCAGGTCGRTATCTCGAAAACTCTCTGAAACGCTTAATGAATCGAAGGCCCAAACGTTTYGTATTAAAAATGTGTGTCTGTTATGTATGACATTATGGAAACCATATACTATAGAAAGATTTTTCTTTGTAAAAAGCGCAAAATTTTGAATTATACCCCATAAAATGGCAAATACATGCATACATATGTACAAGCATAGGCTTTGTTATGTTAGCAGAACATACGGTGTGGCAACCATTATCATTGTCTTTTATTTGTTGCATCGAGCCACATTATTTGAGTTACGAGTATATACAAAAATGCGTACAGATACATAAATYTTTTCGAATTTATATATGTATGCATAGTACATACAGTTACATATCGGTTTTGTGCGCAAAACTACCATGTGGCCATATGAATATCCTCAGTGGTCTTTTCGGTCGCTAGAATTTAGAGCGGCGCTGCTAAACCGTTTCTGTGCTACTGATGACAGTAATTGAACAATTGAGGCAGCAACAAAAACAAAAATAATAATAATAATGCAAACAAAAGCTTCTAACGCAAAGCTGTGTGCGTTCTTCTTTCAAATTTCATTTTATTGCAACAACAATGCATAGCGAATGCAAAACATAGCAACTAATGTAACAGTTTTACATAATATATAGGCATGTAGGTTTGCACTCGCTTCGCTTTGCAGTGCAGTCCGCTATATAACAGTACATGTAGATGTGCAATTAATTACTGGTGTTGCAGCGACAATTTGCATTTAGTGGCAATGACAACAAACAACCCTAACATGGACCATATTCACATGCACACATCCTCATACACATCTATTTGTGCATAGTTGTGTCTAAAAATTAATTATTGCTGCGTTGTTCCCCATTTATGTATGTCGATTTTGTCGCGCGGTCGCATAACGAACTGCCACACATTGAAAAATTAATGTTGTCTAAAACATGTGTTTTATGTTTTCGCAACAAAAAGGGAAACCTTGAGGAAAAGGCGCATTTAGTTCCATAAACCCACATACCAGCCAAGCAAGAGGCATGCAGTGTGCCATTTATTGCTACTGCAAAATCAGCTTCAATTTTTAACCGATAAGTATAAAATATTAAAGACAATTTATTGCGATAGGTAAACGATTCGAATCCAGTTGACTAATCTAATTTCTATATAATGAGAAAGTGTGATGATAATATTTCCCATAAATCATACCATCATTTGAGAGAGCTCCAATTTTTTTTTTTTAATTTTTTTTAAATAGAACATTCAAATAATGTGTAGAAGCTTTGACAGCATAACATACTAAAGGATGATTCCATGATTTGAAAATAAAACACAGAAATTCGAATGAACATTATTTGGGATTTATTTTTTGGAGATTATCTCTTTCAAATAATGACCGTTGAGACAWATTTGGGATGACTCGTTCGAGCATATCGACTGGTAATTGGCGAAAGACACTAGTCATATCTTGATCCAAGGCCTGAATCGAAACCGGCTTGTCCGCATAGATTTTAAACTTTACATATCTCCACAAAAAATAKTTAACGGTGGGCTATTATTAGATCTTCTTATTAGAAAACGTCAATTTATCTAATCACCAAAGTGTTCTAGTATAGTATAATTAATGCGATGTGTGGGCAGTGGAGACGTCTTGTTGAAACCAAATGGCGTCGAGATCACAAGCATTAATTTCAGTTGTTTTTGTTGTTGTAACGGCATTAATTTCAGTCATCATTGTCGGTTATCGAGCCGCAATAACGGTCGCCATTAACGGATAYCTTCTCACCGGCATTAGTTTTGACGAAATATAGAGCGATCATTCGACCGACTCGCAAACCACACCAAACCATTTTTTATCTGGATGAAATGAAAGCACTTGAATTTCTTCAAATTGCTCTTCGTCAATTTTATTTGTTTTGMGCCTGAAAACGTTGGATCTTCTTGAAACTGTTCAAGAGCACATAGAGCGTARTGGTATCGCTTGAGATCGGACGGTATGTATGTATGTGTCTGACATTCAAGCTGAACGTTAGAACGCAAGTCCTTGTATGGAAAACKTTATAGCTTCGGTGCAACCGAAGTTAACGCAATGTTTTCAGGCACCTGCCCCTTGATGTCTTCATTTTACGTACATACATACATACATATGTACATAACCGCACTCATAATTATTTACATAGCACGCATAAAAGTAAGGTTTTGTTGCTTTATTGCTAGTACCTATATTAGTACTGTCTCTTATACACATCTATTATTTACATAGCACGCATAAAAGTAAGGTTTTGTTGCTTTATTGCTAGTACCTATATTAGTATATACGTAAATTCTCGCACTAAGCTTTTGGTTGTTCGCGGCTGTGAACATAAACGTGAACGGCTTTGCTACTGGACTTGCCACACCGCAACACTTTCACCGCACCAAAACGATAGCGACAGCAATTGCGCAGCATTACAAAAGAGGATGGCAAGTGTTGCTTCCCATGACCACAACAACAAAGACTTACCTATTGGTGGGTATATTRTTGCAACAACAGTACGACACACGCGTTTATTTCCATGTGGTTTTGTTTGTTTWGTATGGGTGCGTGTGCGTGTGTGCGTCTGTTTGTTTAGTTGCATATGTTCGCTGATGCTTCATTGATTTTCGCACAGCGCCATAACGTTGCACACGCACACGCGGCCGCTGATTTATGCACAATTTGTACACTTGACACGCGACCATGCGTAAASGCAGCGCTGCCGCCCAGGCCCCCACCCCAACCAGCGGAAATTCTGCGAAAACCGCTTATGCCTCTGTTGCATTTGTTGTGCTGCAATCGTCGCTGRTGCCAGCACTCAAATATGTGGCATGTGGTATGCATTCAACTGCAAAATAGGCGCATCCAATTGTTGCGTGATGAGTGTGGTGTGCGGTGCGCATATGTTTTTTGTTGTCGTTTATTGTTTTCGTTTTATTATTTTTTACTTTTTTTTACTGGTGTTCTGTGAAGTTGCCAGAGCGCATTCCGCCAAAATGGGTCAGCGTGCGGCTAAAATTCTATGAAGTAATATACATAGTATGTATGTATGTCTATGTGTGTTTTCATATGCAAATTATTGATGTTTTGTAACTCTGACTTACATATGTAGTGTTCCACTTTTTAACGTATAATGCGAGTATTTTGTGCGTTCTGCGATCATGAATTCTTCCATGAATGTTAGAACTGATGGGGGACGCTTTAAAATCCGAGGCTTAGATATTGGAATTATAAAGTAAAAATCGGGAAAGATATGTATCTATTGCTCAGATTTCGAATTTAATGCATATATGTTTTAAACTATAGTGAWTTTTGATTCGCCAAGCGTTAGAGAGTAGTGAATCGAACAAGCTATGCTAGGTGGTTAAAAGGCTGTTATAGGCCAGCAAGCTAGCGTTCATATGTACATTGACAGATGAGGTTAATCTCTATCTATACCGCGGAAACTATTCTTTCCATGGCCAGAATAATCTAATGTCTTGGAGCAGCGACCATACTTTATATCTTCTATAAAAAGAATATAATTAAATGGAAGTTTTAATTTATAAAACTTATTTAACCGGCTGAATTTCGTAAAGCTTCTGTTATATAAAATCATATACGACTTTTTGGTTAGCACTGCTATAGAAACTCTCCAAGTAATCCATTGAACTGCAACAGTTGAATATCAGGTACCGGGAAAGTTCATTGAATTCTCACTAATGGCAGTCAACAAAGACGAATTGAGTTGGCTATGTCTTCTTTTCTTCCAAGCAACTTTTATAACTGGCATCCGATTAACCATATCGRGAGTGAGCGATGTTCGGTTAAAACTCCTTCAACTTCAAATACACTTAAGTGATCTCTGATAAATTCGAAGAGTTAACTAGAAAGTAAGGTTGGGTTTTAACTAAACTCAAAAAGATGTTTAACCTCGCAAATACTAGSTGCATACAACCAGTAATAAAAGGTGAGAAAACGGCGTGGCTATGACCTGCAAGCTTTACAAACTGATATTGCTCTGTGATCTGATACCCGTAGTAGTAATATTTAAAGTAATTCCATGGCAATAACAGTGAGGCCAACATACATATAATCGCCGTATAGCATAGCATACTGCCAGTCAAGTATGGTATCGCCAATTTACTATCGAAGTGCATAGTAAATTCTCTCAGAGAATCAGCGTGGGAGAAGAAGATGCTCTGCTTCCTTAGACGCTGGTCTATCARAATTTATTAAAAATGTAATTTATTATTATTTTATATACATTTTATGTACGGTGGATACCACTACTAAACTGACCTAGCTCAACATTACTGCGTATAAATCAACACATCTACACGTAAAAAGAACACATACAGAAGGMTATTTAAATATTACTGTTATAGCAATAAMAAACAAACGAGGACCGTTTTCAATGCAAATAACTGTCTGTCTGCATTTACGGTGCAAGGAGTTATTTGTTTTGGCATTTATTTATATACTGTTTTTATGTATCCCAGCAGCAATTTCACAGCCATTTTAATGCAAAGTTGCAAAGTTTAGTGAAACGGAWGCGCGATCACATCCCAGGCGCTACTTTATGACTTTTACCTCCAATTTTTTCACACTTCGCCATTGTTTATTGTTGCTGTTTTTTTTCATCCACATACATGTACGTATGTGAGCGCGTGTGTGTGCGTGTATGCGCCACATGTTGGACAAGTGAACGGCTGGTTGGCTGGCTAGATGCCTGGCTGTCTGACATGGTGCCGTAGTTGACCGCTACTCTTCATTACCGTATAACAAAGCGTGGCACATAAAATAGTAACTGCTGCAACACAAGCAACKGTGAAGCTGGGTAAACTGTAAAAACCTGTAAATTCCAGCAATAACCAAAACAAACGAACAAACGAGCGGAGTAAAAATCAGATAAAACAACCGATTCGGCCCTACCACGGCTACATGTTGCATAAATAATGTATTCGCTTTTGTTTGTCGACGCACGCACACACATCTAAACACACGGATAGCCAACGGCGGCATACAAGCCAATACACTCGTTTGCCGATGGCCGACACAATCGTTGTGGCATCATGTTACACGCGCGCAACTCTACTCATCCAAGCCTACCACAGCCTTATCCCCACCGACGAGGGTACAATTACTAAGCGGCGCTCAGTGACTGCAATGTAGCCAACCTTCACTGGCGCGCGACTACTGGTTGCGTTGGTGGCCGGTCGGCAGCACTATCAATATTCCCAGCGAAGCGACAGGAATCAATGGGCGCTGTGAACACTGTGGCCACTGCCAATATTCAAGCYAAATAAAATCACAGTCTCCTATTTCTACTTCCTCGTTGTTTTGTTGTTTTGCTGCAACTTCGAACTCTTCCACCAYCTCCATCATTCATGCTCTATTCCGCTCTATTGCAGTTTTAATTTAGGCCAACAAAGCGGATGTCCAGACAACTGTGACGGCCCAGCTTCGACGAACACACTCGCGCACATACAACTGGTATGTAAATATTGCTTCTGCAACGGCGTTGTGGCACTACGTTGTTGCTATTGTTGCATATTTGTGGTTGCTATAACAAAGTCGCCGACACTCAGAGTTACATACAAACAAAAATCGTACTGTGAAAAAGTTCGCAATACTATCCGACAAAATTTGCATAGAAGATAACAGCGATATACCGTCTAAATATTAGGTGTGCTGAAAAATCGCCTAGAGAGGAGTCGGAATGAATGAGTATTTGTCTATTCTCAGAACTTGGAATCTGTTTTCGGACAAAATTTCTCAAGACTAAACTGTGACTATAGTCAAGTGGATCATGAAACAAAGATAACATATATTTATTGTGGTGAAAGAAAGCAGTCAATTTAGAAAATTACTCAAGATTTATATAAACCAGTTCTTAGAATAAAAAAAATAAATATTTAAACTCCCGATCTATGCCAAATGATATCAGTTCATCTCTATTACTCATCAAGATTAGTTTTAATGGTTGAAATTCGTTATTGAGACGTCATTCAAAACCTCATAAAGGTGGTCAACAGTGTTATCAAGCGCTCTTAATATGCTCCGAGAAGACCACACGCTTTAAAATATATTCGCACTGCTAGCAAAAGACTAGCTTATGCAAACATATTTCAATAAATGAAGTGAAAAAGAAGTTGTGATCCCTAATTTGTTCCTGAGATTTTTGGACAGCTCTTCAACAGTAATAATACAATAACTATTGGTTTGTTGTTACTATAAATATTACATCCATATTTTTGGTACAGCGATAGGCAACTATAAACTATAATTTTCATTTCTTATGGTACCTAGCTACTGAGTAGGCACAGGCATGTTTTGGTGTATTATGTATTACTACCATTACTTGTTATGGTATACGAAAAAGTCAAATTCGAACGACTGCTGAAATTCAGTTACCCCATTTAAAAGTTTAAACTGATACTTATGACATAAGTGGCCCTACATATTAGGGGTGTTAGAGGCACTGTTTGTTCTTAATTTTGTTCTTGGCTCATAATAGCAGAGATAATTTCTGGACATATTTTACAAGCAGAAATTACCTTCCTTATGAACTTTAATTAAGATATCGTGAATATAATATAAGTTTTGTGTTCGTCCGTCTAGCTAGTGTCATGTAATTTTTGCAAAATAATAACTCGAGGCTTCGAAATTAATAACAGAACAAGAAACAACCTTAGCCCTATTGAATAATACCCTTTACCTGTGCATTTCTAATAGCATAAAAGAGAGTACAATGATCTTTATCCTTGGTCCCTCCATCACCACTTGACCGATCGATCAGTTTTTATGGCAGCTATATGCTATAGTGGTCCGCTCTTTGGGGTTCCGAAAAATAAGCAGCTTCTTATGGAGAAAAGCACGTTTGCAAAATTTCAGATATTCACAATTTATATGGGGTGTAATGGATTAAAACTTCAAATGCAAYAATGCTTTATTACGTTCCAAATGCAATGACCCTGTATAGTCACGACGAAGCACAGCAGACACGATGAAAATACGACAAATAGCAAGAGAATGCAAGAGAAGAAAAATGGGAATTACCGCCGAACAGTAGGAAAACATTAATCGTGGAACACAGTAAAAAGAGATTGTCTTTGTTGTTGCTGTTGGCTTTTTACTGGCGCGCTTGAACTAACCAAAAATCGATTTGAYACATTGGCGATACGGTAGGCAAAGTAGTAGCTGTACCACTTCTTCGTAACGGTACTAATATCTAAGCAACAGTAGAAATGCACAAATGCCAGATAGTTAAATATTATGGCACCCTTATGGCCCAGTGAGCGAGTTAAAAGAAAGGCACAGCGAGGAGAGATTGCGATTACCGTAGAATATATTTCAAATTAGAARTTTAGAAAGGCAGAAAGGAGTCAAATTGACCATGTATATATATGTTAGTATGTATGTAGAAAAGAAGTGAAGTCTGGATTGGATAAAAGTATATACGTACATACGTTTGTGTGTTTAAGCGCGCAGGCGTCCTGTTGTCGTGGAAGAAAGGCACGCTCGCRGTGTCGCTCAAAGAAAAACTCATTAAGTGCCTTAATTTACTTGCAAATGAATGTAAAACCGTAAATGTTGTAAAACGAAAAAAAAAATCAAATGAAAAGATTCTCAAAAATACTATGTATATTACCGCTGAAAAGCTCGATACGCTCCATTTTGTCGACTGCGCCGGACTGTGGCATTCAACTTCCAAAAATTAATTTGCCACAAAAACCCATTGAGTAAATAAATTGATGCAACTGTGGAAAATTCATTAAATTGATTAAAGTTCAAGTGGTAGGGCCATTAAAATGGGGAAAYGAATGAAATGTGAAATACTAAAAAAACAGCAGCAACAASAAATTKGCAAAAACTCAGCGTCCAAGTGGTGATGGACGGACGGCAGCAGCGCATYGATGCAGCGTTCGGTAGCGGCTGCCAGCCAAATTTAAATGTGGCAAGTGCGCTCGGGTRKGCTGTCTGTTCGTTTTGGTGGCACCGTTGCTATGCAATAGCGCTGGCGACTGTGACTTTTGTCCATTTTAATTTAAAAGTCTGCATGCATTCTCCATTTAGGCTATAGGCAATGCTCCAGCTGCATTTTTTGCAGCTGATTTTTATTTTTGAACTTTTTCTGAGTTTTGTGCGACTTTTTTTTCAGCTTTTTACGCGAAGGGCGTTGCTGTTTGGGCAGGTCGTGGCTAAATTGAAATGTCAGCTGGCGTGGGTGACTGCAAATACATTTAGCCTTCTACTTGAGACCTACAGCCACTCAATGAGCGCATCCGTTTTCATACATGCTCGGTACTTTCCGGTTCTGGACGCAGCCAGAATGCAGCACATTATACGGCTACGTACGTCTGGCAGCGCGTCAAGTGCATGCAAAGTTGTGCAAACCGAGCGACGTATGCCAATGCTTTCACATAGCCGTGTCCAGGTTAACTGCTACAGAAGTAAAGCTTCCTACAGCACAAATCAAATTAAAGAGATAGCAACTTTTTTGTTGCTGCAAATGTGTGCTTTAAGTAGCTGTTGCTGTAAAAGTCAGACATTATACAACACAATATGGCAATGTGAAAGTGAGTACTCTAGGGAAAGACTTAATGAGCCTCTYTTGGCGGTGAGTGACATTGAGTCGAGAACCGGATGTTTTGCGGCGATGTTGAATTCGGAATTTTTGGATCATCTCTAAATTTAAAGCGATTTGTCACCTCATGAAAATATTTTTCTAGGTAGAGTATACAATGCGCATTGTGCAAGGCAACTAGTGTTCCTACCAGCTAGGTCTATAATTATATAATCTTATACTGCATAGAGCTAGGCATCTCAGTACACTTGGTAGCACATAAGCATATCATAACACAGTAATTGTCGGCATTGTCAAAATTTATACAAAAATTTCTAAAACGATATTTCAGTATAATATAAGGAATGGAAGAATTACATAAAAACAACTTGCTACTCGGTTGCCATAGTCAATGCAAATTTTAGTGCACGGAAGCTTAGCGATGACTTACATTCCTCCAACTGATATGTTGCAATATACTTAAATATATGCCACATGGAAAATATATTCTAATTTTAATATACGATGGTTTAAAGTGTCAAACACATTTCAGTAGTAATAAAAATAGACACCGATAATCCTCACCCTAACCTCAATTTCGCTTTGCGACCCTCATCGGCGTATCGACCTCCCTGTGGCGCGGTTGCATCCATAAAACTTATTTCATTGCCCTTCAATGTGCACACGCTTTTTCTCATCAATTACTGTTGTTGGTTGTTGTCCCTTCTGTGGCACGACGCTGATTTTCACGAATTCTCTTGCACCAATTCGCATATCCGCCACAGTGATGACGGTAACATAGCAATCAACCTGTGCCCTGCGTTGTAGGCCGCTTGTTGCCGKTCGTCGCATGCTGGGGCATTAAGTCATCAAAGGCGAGTGAGTGAGCGCACACATGCACCTATACACATTGAGCATGAATATTTCCGTGCGCCACACAAATATGCGTGTGTGAATATTTGCATGCGTAATTCATGAAGATGKGCGTTTTTACACATGTCGGCGCAGTTGTGAYGCAAACACATTTCGGTGTTGCACGTTTCGTTCAACTGCTTAAACGTGTCACTCATGTGCTTGTAGTTGTAATTTTATGTCTACTGRACGACAGAAATGGCGARTTTGCTYTACTTATCCACCGGCTTYACCTATCCTTCTCAGAGCCCACACACAAATTTAKGATACAGGTATGGACTSKACGCATTTGGTATGCGCGCTTCAGACTCGTTGGCACTTTTTGGTGTCGCGGCACACGAATGCCGCAGCGCAAATAAATATGAATGTGGATGAGCTTTAACGYACACRTTCAAACATCTGAATGCATTGCGATGTGTGCGTTTGTTAATCCCTTTATGCAGCTCAGCTGCAATAAGCCCGACATGGCTGGTTAAATTCGCGCGCAACATTGAACAACGCGCGGTCCTGTTGGCTCTATGAAAGTTGCGTTCTGCATACATTGTATATAAAAATATGACTGGGTTTCAGGCCCTCTTGGAAAGGCTTCAGTTCCAAATTTGACCTTACCAAACCAGTTTCKAATTTAAATCGACTTTAGGATGTAATGATCTGGTTAGCTTAACCCGCTTTTATGGAACTTCCTACAGTTTCCCCTGACATAGTATATTGTCCTRAAGATATTGTTTAAATATAACTTGTAATGCTGCCGAAGTAGGTTGGGCTGACAATTGGATTTATGTTCACAAAATATTATTTCAGTCTTTTGTTTCACGGGGAGGTGTGCCTTTTAATTTAATGCCGAATTTATGAAGTGTCAAATTATAACTTTACTATCTCTGAACTAGAAACTAGTCTCTCTCGTTGGAGTTTTAGGCACATAGCATCTGTATTGGTGCCTCTTCCCAGCGATATGCTTCYCAATGTAATTAGCATACGATAGATCCGAGGCAGCAGTTACGAGTAGCGAAGTATGCCCGGCCGTTCTTCATCTCCTCCCTTTTGCCTTCAACTGATCCTTGCTTGGTTCCTTCCTGAGCCCTCTCCTGTTACCTGAATTGAAACCCTCGATCACTTGCTCAGAAGACCGCGATTTTTTGGTCCGAGCCTTCATGGATTGTGGCACCCGCGATCTGAGCTGGTTTGGCAGTAGTTCTACAACCACTCCATAAGATCGCTATGTTCGCCCGTTCCCACGACAGTCGGAGCTACGAAAACCGGAACGGACCCGGATTTTTATCCCGCCAAGGACTGTCAACTCGGCAGAATTCTGCCGTTACAACAACAACAACAACATCGCTGTGGTCGCCGGTGGTAGCAGCCTCGTCACCCAACCGACGTAGCGAAGTATGCCCGGCCGTTCTTCATCTCCTCGCTTTTGCCTTCAACTGATCCTTGCTTAGTTCCTTCCGGAGCCCTCTCCTGTTACCTGAATTGAAACTCTCGATCACTTGCTCAGAAGACCGCGTTTTTTGGCAGTTTGGTAGTAGTAGTTGGCAGCAGCCTCGTCACCCAACCGACGTTTAGACTGATATTCCAGTCTTCTTCGTTCGGTTGTTGACTTCCATAATGAACTTAATGATTCGGTTGTTACCGGCAGGTACTTCATTAGCAATGGCCGCTGTATTACCCATTTACCTACTTCTGAGTATACATTTAAAGCAGTCCATTATAAGGGGATGATTAGAAAAATACACCCATTGTTCAGTCGACAGTCAGGAGAAATTTTGCTCCTTTAAGAAATYTATGGTTTCGATAGCATGTAGCGTCGCGGCTCTTAACATTTGGAACACGAGTGTCCAATTTTAAACTGAGCATGAATCGGAGAGCAGGCATATCAAAGCTTGCTACACTGAACTATAACATGGATTTGCATTATATAGGGTTTAGTTGCACAATAAGCACCTGTGTAGATGTGCGATATTTAGTCCTTTAACAACAATGGGTAATAAACGCAAGGTCCTCCCACAGATATTAAGTAAGGTTAGGTCAAACACAAAGTGGGATGCTCAGAAATCTCCTAGATGTGGATTGCCAGATCTTTTTTGATCAACTAAATGCTTTGCGCATCCCCAAYTCCGCCTTGACTTGTCATTCAAACAAGTCGAACATCAAAGTCGCTTCATGTAGTAAATGAAGTCGTCAAATATTTTTTGAAGAGTCTGCGCGTGAAAGTGTCTACTATAGCTGATGTTCACATTTTTTATTKTTTTCCGTTATTTATGATCAATAAACAAAATTACCAAAGATTTCAATTATTTAATTATTTGAGTAATTTATATGCTGTTACTTCCAACTATGTTGGTTGGCATAAATTTTTATTTTTATTGCTGGCCTTTGCTTCTCTTCGAACAACAGCCACAACTTACATTCTCTCTTCTTTCTGCACGTTCAATTAAGTGAATATTCGATTTACTTAGCGCTCATTTATTAACATTAATTGCTATTTATGACATAATTAAATAAACAATTAGTGCGACAAAGCCAAAGCAATGACCCACAARTTTAAGAAACGGCAAAATCACAATTAGGCAGCAGAGGTGCACAATAGCGGTAATTAKCCTAGCTAGCCACTTGTTAATACATTAATTACTTAGCGGCACCAAGGAAGGTGAGCACTAAATGGCCAAYGGCAATATTGYTTCAGTAATGTATTGAGAAAACAACAATAAATGMATTTGGGGATCGGCAGCAATCTTTAACAGACTTAACCTTTTGTCTACTCAAAATATATTTGTGTTTTCTCACAATATATTACAATAAATAAATTGACTATATTTATACTTGTTGCCTGGCGTGCGACACAAGTATTTCATTGTCATTAATTTTTTTTTCTAAATTACGGCAACAAAACTACTGCAATGAGGCGAGTATTAGTTGCTTCACTTATTTCAATTTAGAAGCAAATGAATAATGCAATGAAACTCAGAAACGTGCCAAAAGCATGAAAAATGTAGTGAATCAACTTGGAAATATCCATAAATATATTGAAGCATGCAAATACGTATTTATTTACACGGACTAGGTCACAATGCAACATGGTGGCGGCTCACTAAAATCTGTCGGAAAGTTATTTGTACTAATGTAAGTGATTTGCTGACATGTTTTTATTATGGAAAAGGAACTTTCCTATCATACGGTTATACCATCTTCTTTATTTTTTCGATTAGGGTTTTTAGATTTTTTTTTATTTTAGAAAATTGTTTAAATGAGTTACGCATCTGCCCACTCTACATGGAAAAACTGGCACACACTAATACAGCACATCTGATGACACCATACTCATGCATCACCACACAATACAACTTACCACACGTCTACATCAATCAACCCACTTAATACAAAGGATGGCGAACACATTCGTTTTTGATACATTCGCTTATACGCTGCGCCGCGCTGACAACTCGCGCYCCGCACGGTTATCCAATTCACCAGTCCTGTGCGCGATTATTCGAGTCGTCCACGATACTTCAAGTCGTCGATCCATCAGCAGCCACCGGGTTGCATTCGATATATATACATACATTCGTTTTGTGACACCATCTCAATCCTGAGCGCTGCAGGTAGCACCATATACGATCCCGTTCAACTCCATCGCCAACACCAGCAAACCGTCTTCTTCATTTTAGTCTCACCGATATTTAATCAAAAATGTAATATTAAAATCTACTGAGCAAGGATAATTATTACGTGTTGCCACATTGTTTTATTGCTAAATTTGTAAGGTCATAAGGCGATGTGCAACCGAAGCTCTGGCTTGCCACTGTAATACTCGTACTTATATGTATGATATGTTTCAGTGAGTAAACCGAAAAAAATTCTTTATTATTTATTTTTTTCTTGGGAGTTCATTGAAAAGCACTATTTGTAGATTTTAGTTACGCATACGCCCTGTACACTAGCCTAAATAAGTTATAGCAAAATATAAGCAAGTGGTACTTTATAAATTTTATCACAGACATACACAAATAAATAGTGCGTGACTTTGTTATAAAAATACAACAAGAACATACATGCTTCCCCGAGTAGTTTTAACGATAAAAAAGCTTTGAATAGATTATGAAGGSCAAATGCGTTAAACGCTTCGTATTTACATGGCGTGTCGAAAGCGATAACGTAAATAGAGTAAAGTAGCTGCTTCATGTAAATACATACATATGTAAAAGTAAGCGTGCGTTTATGATTGGCTGCCAAAGGTGTTTGTGCTCAAACAGCAATAAGTGCAGCCTTAAAACACAAATCCAAGCAAATGAAGTGTAAATGTATTTATTATTAAAATTATACATGCATTGAAAGTAGCGCTAAAAATCATTAACCGTTAGGCAGCAATACAAGCATAAACTTGTTGTATTAAATTTAACAAAAATGGCATTCGTAGCAACAAATATCACACGGCTGAGAAAATTGCGCACATTTAGCAATGATTAAATGAAAATGTTACAAATTCGCTGAATACTTAATTTTCAGCATTAAAAACCGCTTATTTATTTAGCAAGGTATTATCCATATTTATTTTTTGCGATTGAAGTGTTTTTCTTTAATTTAGTTTTTGTGCCGCTTTGTTGTAGGAAAAAACGCGCAGCATAGTTTGCTAATATAAACAAATTTGTAGTTAACAGAACGAGTAAAATAAATAAATATATAATTTGCCTGAAAATATGAGTTTGCGCTGTGAGGTGTGTGCGCTCAATGGCGATTCGTGCGCATTCCAGCACTTAGAACATGCATACATACATGTAGCGGTGTTAATGTAAGTATGTATTTCTACTTAAAAAATTACGCTTTATTGATAGGTGCATACAGAAAAAAACAACAGCTCGGATTTCATGTTAGCAGTCGATAGAATATATAAAAATGTAGAAAAGCACAAAAAGTAAACGATGAAGCGGACAAAAAAAAAATATATATGTATGTATATTACGTGCACATATTATCATGTATAAAAGTTGCTAATAATTTTGGTATGCCATAAAAGTAATGTGCACATCAGTTATTATTTATTCAGCTGTGTCTTGTTATTATTGTTTTTTCGTTCGTTTCATTTTGCGCTTTCTGACTCATTTATGCTTTCAGTGAATTTTCAAACTGATATACTGAGCTCAGCTTAATCGCCATGAACTTGGCTGAAGCTTATAATAAACTGGTTCTGCCAGCTCGCTGTGTGGGTGTTGCGTATAAAATATTTTAAGTTATTTAATTTTTATTTTTTCACACGAGTGTCATTGCTAATTGCTATTAGTTTAAAAGTTATTTTTAGTTGTATTTYAGTAAATACCTGTATATATGTAAATATATAGTGAATATGGTTCGTTAAGTCAAAATAGGGAAAAGCACTAACTTCATGTGCACCGSAGTCATTATTATCTTCAGAAAGACATAAAATTCCTTAGAAGAACTTGATTCCGATCGTTCAGGTTCTMTTGCGGCCATAKSMTATATTGATTYGATCTGAACAAYTTCTTCRGAGGTGATGATGTYACGTCAAACGAAACATTTTTCTATGCAGATACTTTATTCCTATCGTTCAGGTTGTATTTTACGCTGATTTGGTCCAAGAATCCAATATATGTAGTCGTTCATAAAGCCCCTTATTTGACAAAGTTGATTTGAGTCTTCACCAATTTGTTGAGGCAGCTAATGGCAGTTTCTGCTATATTTCCTATTTTGCGGAAGGTTTGGCTATCCAGAAGTTATAGCCTTAGGTTCGTAACGTCGAAGAATGGAAAGGAAATACCTGCATGTTTCCATGTAACTTTCTTACACGAAGTTTTGACAACTTGCAATCGTGAAATTGTTTCGCTTTACCGCAAAAATTCCTTTTGGATAAAGTTGTGTTAAAATTCCTGCGATTACGATAAGAATAACTTTGTTTATGCACGTAGTTTTATTAAATTACTATTACCATCGCAAAAACTTGTAACTAAATTGGAGTATATACCATAATTTTTACTTCCTGTACTATAATATCTCAGAATATTGTATAAAAATAATTTTGGTAATATTTTCTATTATTCTGAAATTGCACACATATCCATGAGACTTTAGAAATAAGAACTTGCGGCAAATTTAATATAGCTTCTACTATGCAAAYGGAATTTATGATTTCAGTAAAATTTAATAAGTAAAAAGTAATAGCGCAAAAAGCATAAACAATCTTTTATTAACGTTTCAGTTAAAGCAACAAAGAAATCCCTAAAAACATTTAAAATATGTTACGACGCTGCTGCTGAAGACAAAGTATATTTASCATACCAACTGCAAATTTTCAAATATTTTTACTTATCTGTTAAAACGTTTATTGCACAAAAGCACACATGCCATCACACATATTTAATCACTAAAAGCAACAAGCTTGAGCTAAGACTTTAGGTTATTTTAAGCGTATAGCATGCTGAAAATAGGCTTACACGCATTTAGTTCAATTACTTATTTATTTACGAACGTGTGTAGTTTATCAACATCAAACGCCTGTATGTAGGCAATCACTAAAGCAAATTGCTTTTGGTCGAACCGAACMCAGTCAAAGACAGGAAGTCCAAATTAAGATTGATTGCCCAGCATTTTGTGGACGGAAGTGTGATTGCTAAGAAGAAGTTAGATTTGTATTAAATACGAAATCGCAAATAGCATTTGCTAACAGCAAGCTTAGAAAATTTCATTAAATATTATTGCTTATTTTTAGCAGTCTAAACATTTATTACWGCATATGAGTATTTTTGGTTCTCTGTCTCGTTTTTAAACTTTTTAGTACGAGAAGTAAATTTCAGAGAARCATAATAGAAACTTAAGGTTTAAATACTTGAAATTATTACGTTATTATCAGTTGTGGCATCTAATATGGTGAACAAGTAAATGTCTTTTAAATCAAATAGACGAAACACGAGTACTCAAAACCGAAAAACGTAGAGAAAAGAAAAGTGTAATGGAAAGTACATTACAAAAACACATGTGGCCAATAGCRTATACTTCTTCTTGATTGGCGTAGTCACCGCTTACGYRATTATAGCATATACACTTACCGTTTATGTTCGTATTGTCCATTGAACACTAAGTAATACCACTCACACATGAATAAACGAAAATACCAGCTGTCTGGGCCCCTTACTCCGCTTTTTCCATAAATTTTTTTGATTTCGATAGGAAAAAAAAAGTTGGATATCAACACCGCGTACGGATCTCATTCTCATGAGAGATCATACTTAGAGAAGTAGATTGCGAGTACGAAGTATTATTGGTGAAAAGTTACTAACAAACTTTGCGCTGACTTGGTCAACTCTAGACCGTGACAAAACAAGTTTCCTTTTTTAATTAATTACTTTTTTATTTATCAACATTTTTTCATGATTCTGGTAGGGACGATAATCATTCACCTTTTTCAGAATAAACTGGGTGTTTGTGTTTCAACAAAGAATGAGAAATCGTGTCCGCCAGCGAAGAAACGCATCTCATTCACGCAGCCATCTCCCCGTCACTCCACGATATACCTCATGATATATGAAAAAAGTTCTACAAATATTGTAAAATAAAAGTTTTTATAAAAAAAAATATAAAAAAAACAGGTCAAATTTCCCTACTGACCCCTTAATATTGATTTATATCCCARTGCCAAATTATGCCTCGATTCGTTCTTGGCGCTGAATTCTTTTTTCGTGTAGAAACTTTTTCAATAACCTCTTACATTTGTGTTCTATAAATATATTTTTAATTTTAGGTTTTTGAAATGAATGGAACAAAAAAATATTACATTTATCATTTGCATATTCGCAATAGTAAATCTCATGTAAAATATCCAATCSAAAACTTGATACAAGATTTAATTGTCGAATGAGGTATCTGTATACTCTTTTGTACGAATTCAACTCGATAATTTTGTTATTGATTTTACCACATGTTATTTTATTGGCAGAAGAGCTGTACGCAAAGATAGCGAGCAAACTAATGGCGAATCGAAGACACCTCATTACTAAAATTCAGTGAGTTTAAAAAAAATATTGCAGAAAAGTTTTATGAAATAGAAGGTATTTGAAACAGCAATAGGCATTTTTAGAGATATTACCAGCGGTTGTTATTTGAAATAACTAGCTGAACTAACGCTGGCCGTTCATAATTTTTTTATTTGGAGTAAGAATTACAACGCGATATTTTTTATTGAATCTTTCAGAAAATTAAGCCCATCGAAACTTTAGAATCGATTTAAAAGCAGCATTCATAAATATACGCCATTAGTATTAATATGCAGCTATAGCTTCATAAAATATATATTTTAATTTTCGAAAAAAGCGCCTAAAGAAACAATATTATTAAAATAAATACGTGGAAATTGTTACCTCCAATAATTACAATTTTACCTGTTAAAAGTGAATCCTTTCAATGTGATATGCGATACTTTTATTTAATGCGCTTAACGAGTGCAGCTCAATTATTTTGGGTATTAAAATAATTTTTACTATATGCTCGGTAGTTGATTTTTATGTGTTTACATTGCTGCATTAAGAAAAACAATGTTTTTTATCGAAATTTTATACGCAGCGAAAAGTCCTGGCAGTCACACTTTCACGGCTTTGCACGCTCATACTTTCGATGATAAAAWTTATTTGATTGCTGCAGAAGCTTTAAAAAATTGCACAGCCAAGGCATAATCGGTAATTTATAGCGCAGCTGTCACAAAACGAAATAAATAATAAAATAATAATATTATTGGAAAGAGCGACGAAGAGGAGCAGCGTTATATAAATGGCAGCARTGTGCGGCAGCTCATGGGCGCTACAGTGGCGATTTATTAAAAACAAAAAAAACTCAAATACTTATATAGCCTGATGCATATATGCAATGTTTTTAATGTTTTTATATAAAGCTTTCTGGTCTGTATTTGAGTCATTGCTCAACAATTTTTGGGAACGCATACACACGTGCCTTAGAGACAGCGTAGGTGCGGCGGCGCCAACTAGACGTGCGCTTTTTAAGTTTTAAATGTTTAAATTATTGTGCGGGACAGTTTGGAGCCGAAAGGCTTTATTTTTTGATTAGCTAAATTGAGAATACTCAAACCAGCATACATATGTATGTGAGTAGGTATGTGCACATTTAAAGTATTTTTTTATTTTAAATCTAACATTTTGAGCACGAAATTTGAGTTTGGAAGGAGCGAGTGCCTGAATGAACATTTAGTATTTCAATGCAAAGTTACTAATATAACTTTTCTCACCTTAAAATAGTATATTTATAAATCCATCTCAAAGTCCAATTCATCCAAATTCGTTCCAAATATTTTAAAACTGTATAAAATGGTTTAAAAACAAGAAAAGGTGTTAACTTCGCTTGCACTGTAGTATAATACTCTTCACAAAAAAAGTGCATTGCATGCAAGAATTTTATTTTGATCGATCACCTTGTATGCAGCAATAAGCTATACTGATTCGATCTAACAATATACAATAAACCATTTCAAATATCAATCAAGTAAAGTGAATAGCTTTTCATTACGAATCCCTTGATTCCGATCGTTCAGTTTGTATGAAAGCTGATAAATTTCTTCGAATATTGCATTAAAGTTTTAGGGAAAAAAGCATGACATCTCGTCAAATGACAAAATTTTTCATTCAAGCATTCAAGCTTATAKGGCTATAATGGCCCTATACAGATGGTTCCGACAGACGAGTGGTTTTCTGGTGAGGAAAAGATGTGTGCGAAATTCCTGGTCGATATCCCAAAAATTAAGGCACTAGTTTGCAAATATAAATATATTTATTATTTCTACGGTCTCCAACGTTTCCTTTTGGGTGTTACAAACTTCGTCGGAAACTTGTCAACTTTAGGGTACAACAAATACTTTTTGATCTAATCCCAGCAGGCATTTCAGACCGCATACCAAACTATCGATACCAATGGGACATTTTCCGAGCATCTTTTAAGCAGAAGTCTTTGCTGGAAGTCAGTGCGCAGAACTCGAATCTCCACCACAACTATCGCATCTAGCGTATCGTTATAATGACAAAGAACTGGTCGACGAACTAGCCCATTCTGCGACAGCGTCCTGGATGTTGGGCAGTGGAGTACCACACTTTTAAGACGCTGAGCCGCACGATGGAAAGAATGGAAGGCGCCAGGTATGCGCCATATCATGATTACAACTTCGCAAGGTTAAGTAAATTATCAACCTCCACCGCGACGAATTCCATCTCCTTGTCGCATACAGGGCATTGCAGGTTCAGGAATCACTTGTCCAACAGTCGTATAGTCGAAAATAATAACAATGGACAGTCAAGTCTTCGTTCAAAGTATTCGTCTTAGCTTAGCGTTTAAGAAAATAATTTAATTAAAATAAAGAGCAAGTGGCATATAATCTAAAACTCACATATACTTATATATGAATACTATACATATATGATAAAATGGTATAGTCTATAGTATATCTTCTAAGGTAGGCAGATTTTCACTTTTTACTTTCACGATTTTCAAAATGTTTAAATATATTCTTTAGCTCATATTAAACAGTTAATAAAATTTTATTTCCATTTGCTTTCTTTTCAGGTATGTTTCATTAATATTCAATATCAACACGGTATAAAGTGGTGAGTTATTTTTCCACCATAAAACTACAAGTGAATTAGGCCTGAAGCGCTACTGAAAAATGTAATGAAATAAAAGCAATAGCATTTCAAATTAAATCGTAGTTTTCAGTATCTCGTCAGCGCTGCTGTTTCTATAATATTAAGCGCACTGTGGCGCCGCCATTAGCAACTGAGCCAATAGTTCTAATAAAAATGTTATGCTCCAATAAATACCGTTAGAGTCAGTCATCAGTTATGCGATGTTGAAACTTAAAACCGCTGACATAAAATATTGTATGAAAGAGTAAGCGAAAGAGCGGAAAAGGCGCTGACGGTTATTGTGGTGGTTAGGAGAATCAAAGGTTATTTGCCGCCGCGTTTTGAATAAATGAACAGCAAGGAAAATGAGCGACACAATGCAATAAAGCTGTAATGCAATAATATAGTAAATCGTATACTATTTTACGCCTAAATGACTTAACTAGTGGAGCTATTATAACGGAGATAACAGTAGCAGGGAAATCCCTTAGAACCTCAAACGGTAATGCCGCTCAAGCTCGCCTTTCATTCATTTCGTTTGCGTGGGATTTAAATATGCATCGAAATCGTGGGAGTATATTTTGCACAAAGCAGTTGTTCATTTGATTATATTCAATTATATATACAATTCTCTCTTGAGTGGTCTTTCCGGCAGTCAGATAATTTTCGCGCAGTGTCACAGTTATTATTCCTTGATTCCCTTACAAGTTTTACAAGTTTGTTAAACTGCCGACAGGAAGTTGTTGTAAGATTGAGACTTCTCGAACATTCCATTCCCAGATACCATACTATTTTCCCAGATTCTTTTGCCGACTAGCAACAGCTTCTATAACGGAGCATATTCAATATTTTCATGGATATAGGTATATGAAGCCAACATAATTTTTAGATATATTATATTTTTTCTATGCATTAACGGTTGAAATTCCAAAACTTGAACACCTACTTATAACTCGAAGTTCTCCATAACTCAAACTCTCTCTGATTCGAAGTTTTTTGTGGATTTTGATGATTCGAGTTAGGGAAGTTCAGCTGTATATGTATAAATTTATATAGTTATATATATATTATATAATTCAGTAATATGATTATTGATAAATTGTCTAAAAAATAAAGTGCAGCTGTGATTTCATCTTTCAAGCGCCACTTCTGCAACCGCAGACAGCTCGCTATTAATTACAAATAGGGCAAAATGTTTCGGTTTCACACAAAGTGAATTAAAATTGCACACTTATATAACATATGCGTTAATGATACCTTGCACTACATAACATGTATATTATCACATTTATAAATGCCATGATAGCGATAATTAATACACACAAAATAAAATACATATCTACTCACCAACCATAAGGGAATTTCGACTTTCGCAAGATATTTATAATTATTATTATCGCTTGTGTACATATTTGTTGTAAAAGTGCTTATGCGAGGCATGTATGTATGTCAATATATTATTAAGTACTAGCTGTGAAGCTTATTTTATAGATTACTTTCCGAACGCAATATACATTTTTTTCAACTAGACATTTCAAAGTAATCGATGATTAATGTTTCTGAGAAACACTTTTCTAGTCGCTGCAGGTTGCATATTATTTCAAAATTATTGCGATAAGATATAATTTATGTACATATGTGTCCATATTCGGACATACATACACATAACCATATTTGAACACCGAAGTGTACAGTGTGTGTACTTTGACTATCAGCACTTCGTTTTCATAGAGAAACCTAATGTTGGAGGGAATTGAAAAGTACTTTTAACATATTTTATTAATTGGAGTAGAAAACCAGTTTTATACCTGTACATTTTGGAAGAAATTTTGGTAAGAACTACGTCAATTCAATCTTTCGTCTGCTGAATTGAAGATTTATTCTCCGTCGTAGTTTAATTTTGACACCGATTTYTTAGATAGCTCTAAGGATTTTGACCCACACAATTTTTAATTGTGTGAAATTATCTGCTCAAAAAGTCTTCTCTCAATAAATCGATTGATTGATGTGATGTRTGAGAAGTGATGCCGTCCTGTTGTAACCAAAATTCGCCGATATCACGTTGTTCAATTTCAGGCACCATTTCGGTTATCATGGCACGATAATGTTCAGCATTCTTATTCTCATATTAGTTCAACTAACAGTTGTTTAAATTATTTTGGCGAGGAAMATTGTAGTAATAACTGAAGCTAGCAAGTCCGGTAAAAGCTTTTTTGTGGCCAGAAATAATCATCGGTTCTCCTCAAATTCTCCACTATTATTATAGTTCCTAAATATGAGTTTCTTACACATAATTTAAAAACTTTTTATAGAGTCACATTCTTTAATGGCAAWATTTTAAATTTAAAATAATTCCGTTGAGCGATAGAGGAAACGGCTGGCAGAATTTGTCAAAAATATTTAAACGTTTAACACTGCTTTTAGTCATGACAAAATGCTTTTTGAAAAAAAATGATTTATAGTTTGATATCAAGTGTTCAAATCATATGTTATAACTAACCCAACATTGATAATTGACAATTTATCTAGTTAGATTTCATTAGCCGTTTTCGGAAGATTCGAAATTCAAAACTATTCGTTTAATAAATTTTTTAGTGCTTCTTAGATATATAATTATAAAGCATTGAGTCCATCTCTGGATATGAAATGTAATTAATTCTAAGAGTAAAATTTTGATATGTGTACTTACATATACCAATATGCCTATACTATGTGATAGCTGTTTTACATCCAATTTGATAGATACCGAAATGCTTTTAAGTTTGGTTAACTGCACAAGAAATTAAAAAAATATATATTCAAATATAAAATTAAGAAAACAGCATCGCGAGCCCAAAAGCCATCAAATATTGATTGATTGACAGTTTAAAGATCAGATTTCTCGCCAGCTGTTTCACAAGTAAACGCCACGAGCGGAAAGTAAGCAGACTCATATGGTTGAGTAAACAGACATATACTTGTACATCCACGAATATATAAACATACCTACATACACAGAAAGTAGCAATTTCTCGCTTGAATGTATCCAYATGTCTCTTAGAAAGCAATCCTTAAGTCACTCGCTTCGACAGACTGACAGCTGTAAAGAAATGCCTAACGCAGATTAATGATTTTGGAACGCCTGTTTATCTCATATTTTCACCCAAAATATAATAAAYTAAGCTGATATGCATAAACGTTTCCACTTTTGCCAACTCTTACGTAACTGTCGTAGCCATAGCGAATAAAGTCGACCGGTTCTTTGAAACCAAGCTTTGACCGCTCCAAGAACTTCTTATTTCCGGCTGTTTTCGTTATTTCATATTAGGAGCCKCCTGCTAACGCTACCTGGCGGCAACAGCGTGSGMCCGCCTGCGCTGTGTCTGTTTAATTTTAAGTGTTTGCGCATTATTCGTTCGCTGCGTGAATGTGCGTTTTAGAGCATTTGAAAGTACATTAAAGTTTATGTTATTGACTCTTTTGTCGTTGCTGCAGCGCCTTTATGGGTTTCTGTTTTGTGCGTTGTTTTTCATGTACGCGCCAAATTTTTCGAGGATTTATGTCCGCGGCGTCAATACAGTGACTTTTATGGCGCGGTGAATGACCCAAGTGGCGTTGAATTGAGCGACGTTAAGGCCAGTATACGAGTAAAATGCGAGCATGTACAAAGAAATTAAGATATAAAAGACAAACCAGTGATCATAAAAGGACAATAAAAAGAGAAGTATTCGCAAGCGAGTAGAATATTTGGTAAAATAAAAGTTTATTTCTAAAAATACAACTTATAAAATTCTTTGTAATAGTTATGWATATATTTGCTAATGAATTCTGTTTTGTTTAACGATTTTCCATTGCAAAAAATATTATTTTTTATACCGAATCAAGCATCAGCTACCAGATCAATACCAAAAATCTTCTTTTAAAGTTATTTGGATCAAATAGCTAGTAGATTATATATAGTTGGGGTACTCACAACGTGTTACAAAGCATCGTAAAATCATACATTTTTATACTAGTTTAAAAAATTTGTTGTTAGATCCGAATAATCGTCACATACTTGTATACAAAAGATTCCAAACAAGAATTTGATTTTGATCTGCCAGTTCGTATGGCAGCTATGTATAGACTATAGTGGTTCGATCAAGAAAATTTCTTTAAATATTGTAGCGTTGCTACGGAGCATAATCTTAGCAAAATATTGTATAGATACCTTGTGAAATAAAAGAGTTCTTCGTATAAGGACTAGAGTTCGATCGGTCAGCTTGCATGGCGATTATATGCTGCAATGACCCGAGCTAAACAATTATACAATAAAAAATTTTATATTTGCTTGAACAATAACTCATGTCGAATCTCGTGAAGATATCTMGTCAAATGAAACAAGGTTAAATACAAGCACTTGATTCTACCAGTTTAGTTTGACCGACAGCTATATGCTATAGTGATCCGATCTGGACGATTTCTCCGGAAGGTGCACCATTGCTACAGACAATACCGTGGCAAATCATTTTCAAACGGTTATTGGTTGATAACAAAAATATATACCCATTGTGATAGTCTACATAATTTATAGTTAGAAGATACAACAGTAGGCTAATTAGTGACTTAGTAAAACAAATACCGCACATATCTCGAAGTACATCTACCCGGTAGTTGGTAGCCAAAGAAAGTAATCAGGCTTCGTTGGGCAGCCCTATGCAACTCGTGTTTCTCGTTTCACACCCCGTCGCCAGTCCGACATATCCGTATAAACTMTTAAGCAAATATTTTAAACTGAGTAAGCGTTGAAATTTGCTACATCCCTGTTTTTGTTATTATAGTTTCATGATATGCTTAACTTTTGAGCATAAGGAAGTGTCAGGGGATAGCGGAAGTAGTAGAGAAAAGGAAGCAGCGCAAAAATGAAGCACAAATAGTTGATAATACATAGAGGAGGTGCTATATACACTCATATACATGTGGCATACATAACTATGTAGATAGTAGTTTATGATGATGATGGTTAGATGACAGCCGAAGCATTTGCAGCAACAACAGCCAGACTGGCGCGTTAACTGACAGTGGCAGGCTACTCAACACTTGTGCGAAAAAASGCAAAAAGCGAGTAACGGCAACATGCCTTGCCAGCGTTAGAGGACAACGGCCCACATGCAAGTGCTGCATATACATATGTATATAAATATATAGGTATATTGGATCGGTTGTCTGTGTTTATATGTTGTTTGGTTGGGCTGCTGCAGCAGTTAAATCGACATGTAAAATCACAAAAGCAAATAACTTTTGAAAGGTACAGAAGAGCAAACACCACGGAGCTTTGGTTGCGCTTTCAAAAATTCTTCAAATATATAATGTATGTAYATATGTATRCATGTACAGCGTTGTAGTGTRAAAAGTGATAGAGTTGCCAAGAAAGYGCTGCCAACCAGCTGGTAAAGGGTTTAACTGCTGTTGGCTTGTTAGATATTTGTATRTGGCCTTAATGTTGCACTTTGGGCAAAATCAAGTCCAACATGCTGCTGCGCGGGTGCTAGCAACACATGTATGTGGGAACATGTGTGAGGAGACTATTTATAYAGAGAGAAGTAGTTAAGTACATATTTGCTTGGGCTTGGTAASTAAAGAAGAAAATTGCAGTTGATTCAAGTTTGGCCAAAGCATTGGCCATTTATAAAATACTATTAGTATTAACAACAAAATGTATTCACATCTGTGTGTTTATGGATATGCAGTGACGGCCGTAAAGAGATATATGGTGCGACAGACCTAACTACTGCGCCAACAGCTGCACGAAAAGGCAAAGTGTAAAGAAGATAAAATGGTTTTCAAAGCAGCTCCGTAATGTCTACTAACTATACAATATTGATGACGATGTCCAAACACTCTCTCAGACCTTGACTACTTGCATTGAAAGGCATCAACGCMTTTGCTTAGCTTTCGTGTGCAAGTGTGTTCGTTTGACTTCGTTGTCTGTGTGCTGCTGGCGGAAGATGAGATTAAAATTACTAACGTTCTTTTGCTAAACTGATCTTTGAGTACACACACAGCCAAATACAAGTATACACACTTTTACATAGATAACTATAACTGAATTTTCGCATAAATCTCTTCACTAAGCAGTTGGCTGCAAATGGCACAAGAGCGATGGATGTGTGAGGAGTTAGAGTTGCCGGCTTGTATTTGCTTGTTTAACTGACAAGCAATGAAAAGTCAAAAGGCGTAAAATTACACACAGACATGCTTGCATATGTGTTTTAAACATTTTTACTTACTAGTAGTGATAGTGACGGATATTTTTCCATCAGGTCAATTCAAATGCAGGAGGCGACAAATAGCAACCTTGTGTGGATTTTCGGAGAGTTTTACAAAATGTAACAKTTCATTCTTTCTCTTAAACTGCTGTCTTGCAGCTATTATATACAGTGGTGGTCTTATAATTTGAAACGACTTTGCTACACAAAGTTTCCTTAATTTATTTTAAAAATGTAGTTTGCTACATTAAAACTATAAATTGGAATCAAAATAAAAAATACATTTTATTTGAGTTTAACATAAAGAAAACAACAACATTAATCGTATTTTTACGAAAATGAGTTAAACGCAAAGAACACSAAATTCAGTTTGGTCATATAATTAGAAACGACAGTAAAAACTTAAAAATAATTATATAAAATTGGAAAAATTTGTTAAATTTTTAGTACTTTGTTGGATATCCCTTATTTTTAATGGCATGTTTGCGCTGATATGCTGTTCCAAGTTTGTTGAACCATTTGAKACAACTCGTCATTATTTCGCGGTTTTTTGTCCCAAAAGGGTTGAGATCAGGATTTTGCGGAGGCCAATCCAAAACATCAAAATTTTTATCCGAAAGCCAGCTKTTCTCTAACATTGAAGTGTGTTTACGGTCATTATCGTGCTGGAAAATGTAATGGACTGGCATTTTCTCAAAGGAATATGGTTTCATTACATTCTCCAACATGTTTTTATATTGATGTTAGTCCATTATTCTTTGAACAAGACCAATTGGGCCAACACCACGAGAGGAAAAGGCTGCCCAAACCATAACAGATCCGCCACCATGTTTTAATGTTTTCACAGTGTACCTGGAGCTCAGCGCCATGTTGGGAGGACGTCTTACATACGATTTTCCGTCAGACTGGATTAAAGTGAACTTAGATTCGTCACTCCAAAGAACTYTATTCCTGTATTGGGGATTTTTCTCAGCATTTCCTTTGCAAATCGCAACCGCTTCTTAATATTTTTATTTATTTTTTTTTTTTGATACAAGCGGTTTTTTTGCGCAATGCGCCCACGAAGTCCCGATTTTTTTGGAGCAAGAAAACCTTTGTGCGATAGCCGACATTGACAATTTCTCCTTTTGATAGCACCTTACAATTAACTCTCTCATTTTGCCCATTTTAATAATGAAAACGTTTTTAATTGAACAYTGTTTAATWGAAGTATACTCATTTTATCGCTAAGTTTCAAAAAATCCAAGAATCAAAAGAAATATTGCGCGTTTACGTCGCCAGTCAAGAAGCACAAACCGGGAAATAAACTTAATTTTTTCAATAGCCAATCAGCAAATAGKCACGTGTTTATTTAACAATAACGTTCAAAGTCTACACTACGAATAACGGGGATTTAATGTACAGTGCGCGTCGTAAAAAAAGTATACAGTGTTTTGATTTTTTCTAGCATATCGTTTCTAATTGTAAGGCCACCACTGTACGTATAATATATATTTAACCTAATACTATGCCTTTAGCCTATTGGCTCTTACTTTGCCTCTAATTTGACTTTAACAAAAAAAAAATATTTTGTATTCCCTCCCTTAAGTATTTTGCTTTAGTTAGGGTGTGTAATTATCGACTTTATTATTATATTTTGTACTTTTAAATATATTTTTGTACTGTCATTTATGACCCACTGCATCCTCAATTCCCTTTATAGGTTGCGGCACTATAGCTAACTTACGGTTAGTATTCTTACTTAAATGCCAGGCTTGATTCGCTTACCWGAGATTATATAATATAAAGCTTTGGGAAAATTCATAGAAGAAAGTAAATTGACTATACTTTAAGAGAGTTCCWTACGAAGAATATGGATTTAAAATAGTGCAGTTTCTAAAATCTATTTAATTGGAAAATTAAATTGGATCCCTACAAATTTATTGGCCGCGGGCCTTGTTGTAGGCATTTGAACGAAAACGACCTGTTGAAAGCCCACACACTTTGTCCATTTGCCGATATTTTCTCACACAATTGTACATAATATATTATATTTAGAAACCAAAACAATAAAAATAACACTGTCATCACTCATTCTTTCGTTTGAGTATCATTTATGTTGAATATTATAGCGCAGCAAACCTGTTGGCAATTGCCGTGACAGACGTTGAGTGATAACTGTCACTTTGACATGTTTTGACGTGCGTATTTCAACGACACTTAAAATATATGCATAAGTACATACAAATGTATGTCAAAACTTTTATGAATGTATTAATTTGTATTATGTATTTAAGTGCTTTAAAACAACTATTTTAAGAAAATARTATTTATAAATCTAAATATAAAGAAGATACAGCGCTATATTTTAAAGCTGTTAGTAATACATTTCCTAGCGCTTGATTAGTTCAATGAACTATTAGGAAAACTTTTACATACGTATTTATTTACATAATTTGCCTGTGTCAGATTTTTCATATCACGAGAGGCATAAGAACAGCAATATTCGGCTTTGAGTTGATTGATTTCTTCAAAACAAACAAAAAAAAAAAACAACAATTTTTCCGTAATTTTAATTATTTCTTAATCGAATTTAAAGTTTGAGCTACGAAATTTTTGGTTTGTTTCTTAATGGTTTGAAGCTGTTAGATGTCGCAAAGAACAAACAAGTAAATTGCTCTTACAAAAAGTGAAATATCGGAGCAATAGATAAACGAAAAACCTGCAAGAAAGTATCAACGTATTGTTTAAMAAATCACATMTCATTAAGACCTGAAAGTWAATAAATATAACCTTTACTCTCACAATTCAGAACTTWAAAACCAAAGCAAATGTGCCAGCAGCTTTCTACTTCTTACGCTYATGCTTGTGCCCTCTTCAGCTAGTTTTTTGCTTTTTCAGCACAAGCTTGGCAATCTGCTGATACCTAGTAGTTAAAAAACAAGCTTTTTAATGTTGTTGTTATTAAATTTATTAATCTAGTGTTTTTGATATAAGACTGGTACGGGTGCCAGGCCACAGCGGAATCGCAGGCCATTGCAAGGCTGATGAGATAGCAAGCAAAGACACCCCAGAACCGCTATCAATAGAAKGGGAGAGGGTCGTTGCTAATGTATCCTCTTGTGTTCTTCAGCTTCTAGATAGCTGGGCCTAGCGGGAAGATTGCGGTGGATAGCTATGGGTCACCATCGGTACATGMGCTGTCGCAAAATACTTTTGGCCCAAGTTTAATCGAAAGGGATCCAGACATCTCTTTGCCTTCAGTAAGGCTAGCCTCTTCCTGGTTGTAGGACTTTTAACAGGCTAACCCTAATGACRTTCATGCTGCAAAGCTGCGAATCTTACCAAGTCAACACAGCTATCTTGATTGTGCCGTATTTCGGAGACCAAGGCTTCAACACTTGGGAGCGCATACCTTCAGATATCCCACCGAACTGGCGGGAATGGAAATTAAATGGAAACTAAATTAAGCGTTTTGCTAACYAGAGTTCTTAGAGGCTATATATAACAGTCCACTTGCGATCTTTACAGATGAGTCATTTGGACTGAGACTAGTCCTAATACATTAAAGTAGAAAATGTGACAAGGCCAGAAAAGCGTAAAAATTAGAAATCCCTTCATACTACATGTTCCAGTAAAAAATTAAGTC
>NW_017537148.1:46746-69795 GCF_001853355.1 Bactrocera latifrons
CAACTATTAATGAATCTAATATTTGGCCAACTAAGTTTTTCCCTCACTATTTGCTAATATTGTCGCAGCTTTTCGCTTTGGTTATACCCACACGTGCGCACATGTGGCAGTTTTTACTCAGCGTCCATATGAGAGCAGTTTGTCATGCGCGATAATTGATTGCAATTTCAAGTGTGTCTGCGCAAGTGAAAAACTKTAAATTTAATTTGTTATTTTGCCTGCGAAATGACTGATGGCAATTTTTATTCGATATAGAGTGCGCTGTCAATAAATGCATGTTTAAGGTAAATAAGCGCATATTGAAGAATTTTCGCCACTTTTATACGATTTTTTTTCAATGACGCATTTCGATACGGATATTAATAAAAACGGCTATCAAAATATCAATCACTTTTAAGCGCTTTAACTGCATCATGACGTAAATATTATAAGCATTAAGTACTTTTTGTGCCACCTGTCTGGTAAAAAAGTTTGGAAAACATTAAAAAAAAAATATATTTTAGAATTTCTACCCAAGAGCGCCTACCCATCAACCAACAAAAACTCTGCTCCAAAGGGACTACTTTGCAGGAAAAAAGTGTAGGCAGCATAAATTTCATAATTTAAGTAAACGCTTAAGTGGTGCACATTTTGTGGTTGTACCTGTGGTAGCACATGTGTCACTCTTATTTCCATAGCTCTCCAACCCACTTACYGGTCTTAATGTCATAAGTTTATAGCAACTTTAGCAAATTGAATTTCCCTTCAAAGGTTAGATATGACTTTGGGTGTGTGTTTGGTTGTGAACGAAAGCATATATGGTATGTCAGATATCAATACATAAAATAAAAAACATACTTATTTATKTGTTAAAAATGTGGAATTGCGTAGCCAAGCAGGGTGACAGGTTGCCGCAACACTCTAGACAACGAACGTTCGATTTGCCGYTGACATAAAGTCAACCCGATGAAGGTGTTTTTTCTAAGATGTTCATGTGGGGGAAAATGAAAATTGTAAGAAAGAGTGAAAGGATGTTTAKCACGCAAAAGAAAAAATCATAAAATATTCAATAACTTTTAAGAAGTGTCATTTATTTTTGTATCTAAGCGCGGGGTGGTAGGAAAGGAGTATGCCTTAAGGACGAAAACAAGTATGACCATTTTACCTWAACTTTACAAAAGGCAGCGTTAGAACGTTTGAATCAATTTTTCCTTAATATGAAATGTTATAAGTCACAACTCAGTGGAGTTTTATGACAAATACACTATGCATATACATACGTACATATGTATAAACCTATTGTATTGTTGCCATATATTAAAAATTTCATTAAAAATTTGYCGATTCATAYTTTATATAAGTTTGAAAGCCGTCAYAGCTTATATAACGTTTCTTCATAATAAAATGTACTAAACATAAGTTTTTWTATGATGAAAATAACGAACAAGCCAATTGCAAGAGAGTTTTCTTGGGTGTTTCCTCGGATATTTTCTGGTACTTTTAGGGGTTACATGGGCTTTCACGGCTGTAAAACAGCCTTTAACATAGGTATTTTAGTTAAAACCTTTATTAGAACTTGGTTGAAAGCAAAAAACTGAAAATTCGATTTTTGGCAGGCATTAGAAAAAAATTAATTAATTTCAGTGAAAATTTCGCGAAATATATATATATATTTTTTTTTTTAAATAGTTGTTATCGAAAAAAAATTCACCCAAGTTTTTAAGAGTTGTAGCTCAAAGACCGGTGTAAAATTTCATGATGATCAGTCAAGTAGTTCTCGATAAATCTTGCCAACCAACWTCGAAAACATAATTTTGATAAAACTGGGTTTAAAGACCACACAATTAGCCTAGCTAGCCTTGAGCGCACAGGTTTTCAAAGCTATATCTCCGAAAATATTACTCGGATCAACATTTAGGACAATATTCTAAAGATCTTGTAGAATTTAGTAAGATAATAAAAAAATCGATGTTTTGTAACAAACTTCAAGACAACTTTAACARAAATAAATTTAGTAACCATCTTTGTTTGAAACCTGAAACTTCACTATATATGACTTCCGTAGTAGAACATTTAAGCGCCGATTTCGGAATTGTTGAGGAGTTACAGCAGTAAAGCTCTTATCGATAGAAAACCTCATATRAATTGTAAATTAAAGCCAATACGACCAYGAAAATGCAAAGTACAGCTTTAAWGTATTAAAAGTAACTWGGAAAGCTCTAAGACACGAACTCCACGTGACTGTCGATTCTCATCTGCTTTCAGATCGAGCGCTTGCGTTGCTGCGTTATTCCCAATGTGGCTTTAGTGTGTGCACATATGAGTTTTTATGTGTTAGTAAATATTATTTTAAATGAAATAAAAGCAACAATGAGCAACAACAAAAGGAAGCAGACATGYGGTAGTGGCGGGGTGATGGTACGTCTTTTACGCTTTGTTAGTTTGGGGATGTGGTGGCAGCAACCCAAATCCTTAGTATATACACACACAAATATTTACAAATATATGTACATAATTATGTTTGTTTGTATTAGAATACATGTTCATCTATATGCAAATGTATGCTTGGAATGGCGGGCTTTACAAACCTTTATGGCCCATATTCCTTCCACCATCCTGCGCTGCTTCGCCATGCGTTTTTCAATTACATTTGTTCTTGTTATTTTAATCTATGATGTGTGGTGGAGCTTTCACATTGCTTTGAGTGAAATACATACAAATACATTATAAGCGCCTTCTTTCCTCGCACATCCCATTATATCGTACTATATGCATTTCACTTTTGCTTTGAGGCCAGAATCATTACAAATACATGCACAGTTATACAAAGGATAGGCTCTAAACTTCACCCCAAATGCCGTCGTAAATTCAATGGAGTTGGGAGCCGCAAAGCAATGGAGAATTAAAAAAAAAATAAATATATTGCAGGCAAAAAAAGAAAACGACTCGTAATACTCTAAGCACCACACCGGCAGTTTGGGCCTTAAAATTGTTATTGGTGTCAGACAGTTGCTCGTTGTAGCACACACACACACACACACATGCTTTCGCCAGTGCCACAATATGTGCTTCCTTCAGTTAGACTCGAACTCAGACACAAGTTGTTGTCATAAAAATTGCCTACGTGCGTGCCGTGGAAAGGATGCGTTGCGCCGTAGCACCCGTAAAATTACAAATACAAATATGTATACGCGCGCACCGACCTACACATGCATAGCATTGTCGGCATGTGTGCGTGTACGCGAAAGTGCAGTACATAAAAATGCCTCGCTCTCAAACTCCCAACCGTCGCCAACCGAATTCATATGCCCCATTTACCAAATAGAAAGGCGTTCACTTAACCCACGTGTGGCTGGATAACTGGAATAATCTCATATGCCACGCAGCTGGTGGCGGCTTTAACCTTTGCCACCTTTATTTTATTCATTCTACCGTTTGTTTGCATATTTCCACAGCACACAGGTTTCAAATTCAAATTCACATATAGAGAGTACGTGCCTCTTCACTTCCCGGTGGGTTTTTGCTACACTCGAAGCCCTTCGGCATTCTACTCGTATATGCTTCCAGGTTGAATTTTATTAGAGAACATATGCGTTGCACGCTGGTGTCTAGTGGCACGCTTTCAAGCTCAAGCCAAATAAAATYGTATATGTTTTATGTAATTAGAAAATGAAAGCGACCACTAAATGTTCGCTTTTATTGCCGCTTGTAAGCTGTAGCTGAGTTGTACTTCATTACTTAAACACCTTGTTCCAGTAATTAATACCCATCGAACAATATTTTAAACAGAATTCTTAAGAAGAGATATTTTATTTTACAAAAACAACATTCCTACATACCATGTCCAAAGGACCACTTATATATGAAACAAAATTAGCTTCATGATTCTAAGCTCATCATCGATGAAAAGCGTATGAAGCTAAAAGTGCAACAAGCTAGCAATTTCAGTATATAAATCTGTAATCACAAAGCAAGACGAATTTGCTTATAAAATATAAATTATTTATTTACTTTTCCAAACTAAATAAAAGGTGAAGGTCAAATAGTCCTAGTCCGATAAAGTACTCTTATGCCAACGCTTTTTCCAGTTCTCGAAGCAGTCGCATTAGTAATTATCCATTTTAGRCTTTAAGATCTTTTTCGATTCTGTTTTTATCTCCCAAATATTGCCAAATCGACATCCCTGCATTGACTTTTTGAGATTGATGAATAACCCGAAGTCTCACGAAACCTAATCATCACCGCGAATACGGCGGTGGTGGTACTTTATGAGTAAAGTTTTTGCGAATAGTTGCAAAGAACCAAAGCAATACGATATGGTGCATAAAGGTGATGGAAAAAATGTGGTTAAGTTTGAAAGCAGCGAAGTATTTGACGTAGTTGTAGTTGGTTTATGAACAAGATCCGTAGTGAAAGTACACATCTTTCTAAGAATTTTTCAAACTGATATTTTCCAATAAATCGTTGTACAGACAACACCGTTTGGACCCATTATCACATTTAGAATACGTATGATCATAATAAGTGGTAGTTAGTTACTCAAGGTAATATCTTAATTAAGGTAAAATCTCTTTTAAGAATTTATTAGAAATTTTTACTGTCTACAAGCCTGCAATCGGGTCTTCTTAGCTTTAAGCGAGGCACTATTAACAGTTAAACCAGAAACTGTCTTAGTCATGGATCCCCACTATATATAGGAAGTATTCCAAAAAGAAAGCAGGGCGATAGATTAATACTAGAATTTATCAGAGCGCCGAGATTGGAGTATGTATATTGAAGCACAATGAATCTCAGATCGCAACGCCTTTCTATAATTAGCAGAGTGCTCAGGTCATATTAAGTTTCCCAGGATGTTTGTAACACATAAAAGGGAATGTCGGAGACCCTATAAAATATTTATACAAATTATCATACTTCACATTACATATAAGCAAATTGATCAAACTCAAGTCCTTGTGAGGAAACCGTATTTTACTTGACAAGGTATCATGAATTTGTCACAGAGTCCAATTGTCCAAACCGATGCTAAAATCTCCGAAGATACATTCGCCTAACTAAACTAGAATTATTACAATGATACAACAACCAGTCGAACTGCAATAACAACACTTGTTATCTTTACTGTTGTTGTAATAACTGAAAAAGATAAACTTTTTATCGCTCAGTACTAAAACGCTAATGATAAGCAGCCAGCATTTTATGGCAAATTAAGCTGAGAATATTGTACCAATAGTTTAATAAGAACTTGAAAGTGATCAGGGAATATTCATGTTTCCGATATTGCCTATATAAAACCAGTTTCTGCGCATAATGTTCGAAAAATAAAATCACAACAATATTGTCGCTGCAATAAGCGGTTAAAATTGTCATAGGAAGAGGAATGAACTTGCAACAAAAGCAGGAAGATTATCAATAATTCTTGAAGGGAGKTAAGATTTGAGATCGATTGGAGAAAAGAAATTACATTTGAAATATTTTCTTAATATAAATGTGTGTATTTTATATTATATCTTCGTTATTATATACACACATACATATGTGTATGCACATATTAACATATGAATGTAAGAGAAATAAAAATCGAAAAATTGTGTTAAATATCGGGTCAAAAGCTTTTMGAAATGCTTTTATATATTTTTGTCAAAAATTACATACTAACATACATAATGCATAGTAGTTTTTATGAATGAAAGTGCTTACAGATACACACACATACATGCGGATAGCCCTAGTCCTTGGCAATAAACTTGCTTTGCTTAGAACACGTGAACAAGAAGGTTCCCTCTCAAATCTTCCCTCAACACAATCGCTTCAACGCGCTTACTGTGAGCGCTTGCAACTTCAATTTGCGAAATTGTAATCATTTCCAATTCATTAAAAAGCAGCAATAAAATCCAAATGGAAGAAGAAGACAATGAGAAACGCATCATAATAAAATAACAACAAAATCACTATGAAACGAACAACAAACGGGAGGTACGGCCAATATGCGGYGACTACATAAATACTGTATAAGCGAGAGTAAACGAGCCAGCAAAACGCTAAGTGAAGTGGCAACAAGAGGCAAATTGCTGTTGCACAAATCGACAAACTAAAGCGTTAACTGCATGTGCCATACCGCATGCGGCGAAATGATGCGTCGCATTGAAACGACCCCAAAACGACGGTGACGATGACTATGTTGCATGTAGGTATGTGCGCGCACGCTCCTGACATCAGTCACCACTTGCCACTTACGACTTGCCACTTGCCACTAGCCAGCCAACAACGGTTGCTCCCGCTTCGCCAACTTCACTCTGTCACGACTGCGGCGATTACACTCTTTTATGGCACTTTCGGAATTTTTATGCTTGAACACGTTTTGAAAATAACCACAAAAGCGATACGCATATGATTGCTTTGGCTGGCCGTAGTGGTGGTTGTGGCGGTGGTGGCGATGCTGCGCACTTCAAATTGCGTAAGGYGACGCGGGTTTGGTTGCGTTCACTGGCTTGTTCACTCGCTCGCTCATTCGTCTTCGCCTTGGTTCGTACGAAAGCGACCATAAAACTGCACGCATGCATTAAAAATTCAGTCAAATTTGCAACAGTGTTGCCAATTGCAAAGTTTATTGCGTTTCGTGCTGTCGGTAGGGCGGGGRTGTTTCGGTGCGCAACGTACGGCCAGGMCAGGCGAGTATGGCRACTGTGAGTCGGATATCGGGTGGCACGCACAAAGTCCCCTGTGATTRTTATGCTTTCCAATGAGCAAACAGCTTTTAAGCAATTATTGCTTTACTGTCGCAGCGCCCAATCACTCATTCATTCATTCAACCAAACGGCAATTTCACGTAGGTGCCTTAAATCCTCGTCCCCTTAAAGATGGCAGGTTAGAGAGATGAGGAGCATAATATACACTTGAAGTGCGTTAAAATACCTTCATAAATATTTAAACTCTTTAATGAAGTAGAAAATATGCTTTCGTTAATATTAAAAATTGGTTGGCCAAAAAAATTATTACGTAATATTTATAATATGTGTACATATATAATATTACTTAATCATTTTTTTATATATATATTTTTGTTATGTCGTTTCTCTACTATTACTAAGAGACGGCTTCTAATGAAGAGCTAACTTTTTACACCGTGAACAGGTTATGTTAAGTTCACTACGTTGTTTGTAACTCCCAAAAGGAATCATCGGAGACACTATAAAGTATATAATGATCGGCTTAGTTGATTTATCCGCACCGGGTGTCTGTTTGTATACACGCGAACTAGACCCTCAGCGTGAGATCGATATGAARTTTTGCACGCGTCCTTTTGTCAACAGAAGCTGCTCATTTGTCGGTATCAGAATGGGAYTGACAGATCGAGAAGGCTGGAGGAAACGTCTRGAGCAAGGCACCAGGGAAACAATGAAGCATCTTCTAAARAATGACTATTCCWCATGGACTTAGTGAGCGAACACTAGCTGGTATCACAAAAGACTCATTGGTCTACCAGATTAACCTAACCTCACAAGGCAAGTGAGAACCAATCGAATTTAATAATTTACCTAGCAAATATAACATATAATAATATTTATCAAGCGAATGTCTGTGTCCACAATTGCTTCACACCACTCTTAACATTTAATGCAAAAAAAAACTTTTCGTCAAATAATTTAGAAWGCTGTGACAAAATGATATAAATTATTAAATCTCTTTGTAATTATCAAGACTGCATTGATCTTTTTTGCCTTTACAACTCTTTCCTGATTAACATTAAATATTAAACAAATTCTTTTATTAATAAAGTCTCGAAGATCTTCTGAAATTAAATATTCAGGGGTGTTGTGGTTCCAAGACGGATTTGCTTAGTTACCGGAATTACAAACCAATTCTTATTTTAAATGGTGTCACAAAATCTAAYAGGACTTTGATATTTTCGAACATGTATAAGCGCAAAGCTCGAATCAGCTGTTTACTTAGGTGCCAAACTTGCAAATTAATTCATTCGAGAACAATTTTACTAAAGTTTATAATGAGTTCAGCCATTTTACGGATCACAATAATCTACTTGGTGCACTAAGGGAATCATAAGTAAAACTTAGCCATGCGCCCATCCGTATTTATATATATTGTCCATCAGGCCAGTCCTTTTCTCACAGAGAATCGAATCGAATGTTGGGTTCTSAGCAATTTTTGGTCGTCGCTCAATTTGTGCGGAACAAACCGAGCACATACCTTTCGTTAGCCCAAATGTTCGGTCAAAATGCGATAATTCGATGTTTTGGAGATGTTCAATTCCATTTCCATGAATTTCAATGATGATTTCGGCTGATTTTTGATGAGTTCACGCACAGTTTCGATGGATGTTCCGGTGATCACGGATTTTAATTGGCCCACATCTTCATTTATGTCCTCACGACCGCTTTGAAAATGTTGAAACCACTCGTGCGCTCTGCAATGGGATAGGCAAACATCGCCATAAAATTGTTTTATCAAAGTTTTACCGATGTTGGCTCTTTGTTTGAAGCTCATTTTCGCACCGATAACACAAACATACTGAAACTTAAAACGCAATAACTTCACTTCCAATCAATGAAAAATTAAAATCAAAGGACGATCGATAAAGATAGCAGATTCAAACACACCAGTAAACGTATAGATGGCCGCAAAAGGGGGCGCTAGATTCTAAAACACCTGTTTACTTTGAAACACACCTGGTATATCGGACTACTACAGCACATAGTGGCCACACACGATTGGAACCAAGTGCTTGTAAGGAGATCTTTTTAATTTGATGATATGTCTTCGTGGAATTGGGCATGAATTATTGTGCAAGGCAACAGTGCAAATTCCCGAAGAAATTGAATTTCTGAGTTCATAACATCTGTTACATTTTTTATCGGTTTCAATTCTTATTCCGACAACTACTATGTTCTCCAAGATCCCTCATTAAAGTTCCGAAAATATTACTGCAATTTCAATAACTAATTAATATATATTTTATACTTTAACTAATTGATTAAATTATCGTGCCATTATGCAAATAAACTATGTACTTGAGCAAAGTATTAAGCAGTAGTCTTCCATTTGCACAAAAGGCCCTTATGGGTGTGTAAGGCAGCATTTAATTATTAGAGTACCTTTAAGAGGACACTTATCTCAGAAATATGCATTTTTGTTATCCTTAAATCACAGTGTCTTCTCTTAATTGCTTAACGATTAACCCATTTCGCAAGACTGTGCAGTATGAACCGGGTAAGACGCCTTCGCTGGAAAAGTCGAGCGCACATTTTACAAATATAAAAATATACACATGCTCAAGTGCCTTTGTACTTTGCTTTGTGCTGCTTGTGTGAAGGGTGGAAGATGGCATCTTAGAGTGCCTTTGTACATTGGTGTCGCCCCATCAAACACACGTGTTGCTGCAAGTAGACACGTGTGGAGCAAGCACGACGGAGCGGCACGTTTTAAGCATAAAATATGAAAAAGCACTCAATTAAAAGTAAGTTGCAAAGCGGCTGAAATAAGCGCAATCACAAATACATATGTATATATTTGTATATTTATATTAATATATGAGGAGGTTGTGTCTCGTGGCTGTTGCGAGCGCTTTTCATAAGAGACACTTCAAAATAAAAACAGCCATCGGCAGAAGGACTGCAACTTCATTAGAGACAACTTCAGCAAATGAAGAGGAAAATTTAATTAAAATTTTATATAA
The DNA here is from genome assembly GCF_001853355.1 of Bactrocera latifrons. Classification (NCBI taxonomy): domain Eukaryota; kingdom Metazoa; phylum Arthropoda; class Insecta; order Diptera; family Tephritidae; genus Bactrocera; species Bactrocera latifrons. Next base: position 56,420 of record NW_017537148.1, read on the forward strand.
ACAAAGCATTTTGCAATTAGAGTAGACTGGAGTTAGCGTGAATTACATATTTCCTACCTTACAATTTCTAGACAGCACAACAATGAGAGAAATTTGCACAAAAAACACTGTTACTCTAAAGTTTAAACAGAACCGGGATTCCTTTTCAGTAAGGTAAAGGAGCGGAAGAAACCGAAAACTAACAAAACTTATCCGCGATTTCCGCCAGCTCTCCCTCTTTCTTTGACCAGCATGTCTTTAAATTGTCGCGATTACAAAGAAACTTAGTGTGTGTGTGTAAAGACTGTATTTGTTGTGTTTGTAGTGCAACATTGATTGCACATGCACGTATTAAGGGCACAAAATGCTTCCAGCAACAATGTGGGTGAACTAAAATCAACTACAAACAACTTGGACGCCAGCAGTGGCAGGCAATCGGCACACAAATTGGCAAAACTTATTTGCCACTTTTGCCTTTGAGTCATAAAAAATGAAAATGCGAATGAAATAGCGAAGAAAATATCGCAAGTGCAACTGCAGGCAAGTACAAGCAAACAAGCCCACAAATGAGTGAGTGCAACACAAAATAAGTATTTACAAATAAAATTGATTTCCGAGAATCGCTTTGTGTTGGCTTTTCTTTGCCAGTATTTTTCACAACTTCATATAGCCTTTTTACTTTCTCATGCCTCAAGTATTTAGCCCTCGGCTTGTTGTGTAATGCTGTGCCGTTATTGGTAGTGGCATGTGGCAAGTTGTTGTTGCTGCTGCAGCATGTCAAACTGCTTGTAAATAYAAACAGGCAATTTTCTCTGCATCGTCAAATGGCAAAAGAAGAATTTTAAGGCAAAAAAAAAAGTAAATAAAATGGATAAGTGAATGAAGAAATAGTGCAAATTGCAAATAAAAGCAACTAATGCACTTGCAACAACTTACAGTTTGTAGATTTAGCGCCAGGCGTTGCTGCAACTGTGTCGTAAATGCTTGTCGGCGTGAAGCGCTACAAAGCCTTTCTCCCAATACTTTCCGCTCTATGCAAACAACACGCTTTGACAGCCACTTGACAAATGAAGGCGTTTAGTTTAGATGCGTGCGCACACACACAKACATACTCACAAACGAAAGYTGAGCTGAGTGTAAACGTAGTTATTGTAAGTAAGTAAATATTAGGCTGATAAGGGGATATAACAGGCAGCTACAATTAAAGTGATATTTGAGAAAGCGTCGTGACAAGATAATTTATTATCTCTCTAGTTGTGACATTTGTATGAGTATGCAAATTAGTGACTAGCGGTTAGGGTTAAACTCCTTAGGGACCCTATATTTCTATATTTAGGCAAAAAAGTTTATAATAGCCTCCACAATTASGCAATTTTCAAGACAAAAACTTGATTTTGATAATTTGTATGACAGCTACATGTTATAGTGACAAATAATCTGCATCTTGGGGAAAAATGAGCATGAACAAAATTTCAGTTGGATATCCCAATAATTAAAGTACTAGTTCGAGTAATTCGAGTTAAGTCGTCATGCTGTAGTCACTCTAGGGTCACGTTAGTAACGTTTGCTTCCTACTGGCATGTTACAAGCTTCGCAGTAAACCTTTATACCCTGCAGAGTAGTTGTCTAAGAAGTTCTACTTTAATAAGATCGATAAGGGAATTCTTAAAGTGGTACTGGAACATGCTTTCTTTGTTTCACTCGAAAACATAAAAGTATTTGCAAGAAATATTGCCCGAATCTTTTATATCGCTATTTGGTATGGCATAGCAAATCTCCACATGTAATATATTATACATTACTACCCAGAAACATTTATATAACTTGTTAAAAATCATAATATTATTTTAACAAATTTTTTCTTAACTTTTTCAGGTAAGCAAAATACACTCAACATGCAGCTATTCACGAATGGATGAAGTAACTATAAATAAAATCTTAAAAATATTTATTAATTGTCTGCAAAGCGTCGCAAAAAACGTTGAGCACCAGGCTGATATTTAAATAATATTGCTGGAAAAACAGTAAGAGTTTCAGGTTTACTTTCAACGAAATTTATTCAGAAAACAGAMTACTAGTCCCTCGACAAAGCGCTTTAAAACCTGTATAAACACAACCAACCAAATACGCAYGCAACTCAAGTATATAAAGGGAAAAGCCGTGCAAACATTTCATAGCTGAGGTGACTCACTCGCAAAGGAAGGCAACAAAACATACAAAATAGAGCGGCGTCCAGTCAGCCGGACGGAAAGTCTGTCGACCGATGAGCCGACAAGCTGGCGACGAAGGCGTAGCACCGGAGTACAAAAGTTCATTGTCTTTTTGCCTTGTCGTAAATACAACAAGGGAAAACAAAAATAGACGTAGCAACAATGAAATCAGGCATACATTTAGGCGCACAAGTGTTGTGCAGCAGTTTGTAKGTGCTTGTGKTGGTGTTGTTGCACTGCGCAGACACATACATGTTGGCCATTGTGWTGCGACGGCTTTTGACGTGGTGTGTAGGCGGTGTTTTGGTTTCTTTAACATTGCTATAGCTTTTGTTTTGCCTTGCGTTGTGGTCGAATRCGCGGAACGTCATGCATCCCCCATAAAATATGGCACATGAAAGAGTGTGTTGCACGATTTAAAGTGCAATGTTGCATACTTTAAGGCGCCCACACCTCAGCAATCGCAGGAAATTATTTTTATTTAACTGCGATGAGCGGTAATTATTTCTGAATATATAATTATTGGCAAGCAACTACGGCGATGAGGGAATTCGTATTTACTCACTTGCAACTAACCTGATGCCGAATATGCAACATACTGCATAAATTAGTAACTATATGAATAAGAGTATGGTTAATTCAATAAAGGAATATGCCGCTGCATRACATATAAAAATTATAGGATTGAAGAAGCAAATAAAAAGAAAGCTTGGGAGTTAATAATTATGTCTAGTGCCATTTAAATAGGTTTTAAGGTGGTAAATAGGGTTGAACGAATTGAATAATCGGGTTTTTTTGCAACAATGGTTACTTAAAAACTATTTAAAAATATTTCACATAACTTTAGATAAAATTTCCAACTCGCGCTAAAAAAAGAAATATTTTGTACAAATTTCTAAAACTATTTTGCAAAACTTTAGATGAAAATTCCGACTCAGCAAAGCTCACTAAAGTCRATAAAGTGGATATCTTAGCTTCAGAACCGAGCAAGAAATTTTTTCACACTTTTTCCGAGCACTAAGACGGGCTCTTTTTGAAACTTTTCAAATAATCGTTTTGAAAATTGTTATTATTAYACCCTGAATAGGGTATATTAAGTTTGCTACGAAGTTTGTAAGACCCAGTAGGAAGCGATGGAGGCCCTATAAAGYATATATATAAATGATCRGTATGGTAAGCTGAGTCGATTTAGCCATGTACGTCTGTCTGTCCGTTTGTTTATATACGTACTAGTCTCTCAGTGTTTAAGATATCGTTTTGAAAATTTTCAGAGGTCATTTTCTCTTCAAGAAGCTGCTCATTCGTCGGAACTGATATCAGACCACTATAACATAAATTAATATAGAAGGAGACCTAAAATAAAATGAAACCTGCTAGCAAGTTTCTTAGCATACACAATTATCTCTGTAGATTATGTTGGGTAAAAAAGGCTAGTTGTTTTTCGCTTGGTGAATGAAAAATAGGTTCTTAGATATCTTTACGCAAATCTCTCCAATTATGAGCTGTTGATTATAAGTGAACCTCCTCATCCTCCCCTTGCGGTTTTTTAATTTTTTTTTTTTCTTCTGGAAGAAATCGTGTTTTTGTTCCAACTACTTGAAAAAATAAGTGTTTTTTTTAGAGATTTTGTAGGAAATTCAGTGTTTTTAAAAATAATATCCAACGATTTCTTCTTAAAACTAATAAAGATATTGGCGGTTGATTGTCTCATAGCAAAGTCCCTTATGAGTTTCAAATTCTGTTCCTATACATTTTAATATTTTTATGGTACAATTTTACCCGGTTCAGATATAATATGAATTCCTACCTACAGTGTAAAAATGGATGAAATCGTTCACCTCTCATATAAAAATTCGTTGAATCGGGTCTATACATCCGCGAGCCCCCATGTATCTAAAATACAGATTTTCGGCAAATATTTGAGATATCCCAATGAAAATGGCAAAGCATGCTACTCAAAACAGTGTGTCTTTGTGTACATATATCTACTATGTCTTTGTTTCTTTTGACAACACCATAATATAGAATGTTCATTAATGCCTGTACTATTACCCACTCTTCACAATTCGTTTATTTAGTATCCATAAGAACAGTTCATTTTTTTAATATGTAAGAATAGGCATAAACAGTGGCGGTGTACGTAAAATATGCCTTACTTTAAGCCAACTGCCTTAGCTCATGTTTAATAAACACCAAAACTTACACATACATATGAGTGCAAGTGTTTGCTGCAAGTGTAATCACTGCTGATCCCTAGCGCGCCATTACCCCCGGCAATGAATTTCCGGTTAACTAAAACAATTTGCAAATTGCAAAAGCCGCAACTAACGAAATACAGGCGTATATAAGCCTACTAACACATGCACCCACATGTATGTATGCATAAATGTGTATTTACTTGAGCATATGAAAGTTTTTTATCTGTCAACTACCTGTGTTGAGTTTCACACTCCAGTTGTAAATGCATAAAGTTGCGAAAATTTTGGCTCACAGCCATTCACAAACACACATATGAACCAGCAGAGCATTTGTTCGTGTTTTTTCCTTACTTCATTTTATACGTTACCATGTGCACCCTTTTTKCTGTGCAAATTTCTCAGCCCGCAATTGCTATTATTATCGTCGCATAACCCTCAAGTGACGCGGCGCTTTTGTGGTGGCCACACTTGGCACTCGGGTCACATGCCTACCACCAGGGGCGTAAACCCGCGCGCTCGCCGACAAAGTGACTCGTGGCAAGCGAGTTGAGTTGTGTTGGTGTGGATTCAGCGTCAGCAGCAGCAGCAGCAACTACACGCTTGCCATGAGTTKTGGTTTCGTTCGGCTTGTTGTCGCGGTCGCCGTACATATCAATGCTCACGTGTATACACACACAGACATTTTTTTATKGTTGTTCAGCTTAATTTTCGAAATTTGTGTATTGTCAGTTGCCGTTAAAAGTTCCAGCAACTCAAACTTTTCAGCACGCCATGACGTGTTGACGGTAGTTAGCTRCACGCGCGCACACACGCACATATATCCTTATAGCGGCTGTGCAAATGTGTGCGAAGGAGAAAGCAGCCTTTTTCACCTCTTTTCTGTTGCTYATCCTCTTGCTTGTTGCCAGCTAACTGCCTTCTGTTTTGTTTTATTCAATTTTAATTTCTACTGTGCCATTTTTTTCGTGCCATTTTATGTATGTGTGTGTGTGCTTCCGTTCAGGTGAAACTAAACTGCTGTTGCCATTTCTAGTGCGCTTTTATTGTTGTTGCCTGCCTGCTATAAAACACCAGGAAACTTTCAACGTCATGTAGGCGCGCCACAGTGACGCCGCAAAGTATGCCTCATCGTTTAGGCATTTTCAAAGTGTAGTTCCAGCGCTACAAATAGTTTGCTGGTTGGCAACAGTGCAGCTAGAAAAAGCAGGCAAACAATYTTGCRTGTGCATGTGTGTGTGCAACAAGGTAGTAGCGTCAAAAGGACCGCATGAGTGGCAAACTCGTTATTAGGCGATGCATGGTGTAGCAGCTGAGGCGCTTGACAGTTGCGCCAAACAAAGTTTCACTTACTTCCCGTGCTTTATGGCGGTTATCGAGTTCATATGTTCGTATTTGTATATATTTRCATTGCTACTAATTTCTTTATTCGAAAAATTACGAAGCTACGGGTTGGTTACATAATAAAGAGGCAATGCTGTTGGGTGGGTCGATGACGTGGCTTTAAGCTTGAAATAGAACATATTTACTAATAAATGCTTAACCGTTTTATAGTGGACTAATGGTAAGATATTACTGGTTAAAGCTGTAATTTGGGWTATATAAAGTTTCGGAAGGAGTTTAAAAGTAAGACGCCTCATAAGAAAATATTTATAGTAACCTAGGAGTCGTTTTTAGTAAAACTTTTTACGATTTTATTGGACATAAAGTAACAAATTTTTATCGTATAATAAAATAAAATAAGAGGGAACCATTACTTGTGTTGCACTGAATGTTATACCCTTCACAAATAAAAAATATTCCTTACAAGCACTTTAACCGATGAGTTTCTGTGGCAGCTATATTTTATAGTAGTCGGAACTAAACAACGTCTTGAGTGCTTATACCGTTTTCTTTCGATAATGATCAGTACCAAATTGAGTGAAGACATACTATATTGTCAAATAAAAAAGTTTTTATACAAGAACATGTTTTTAATTTAAATTTGTATGGCAGCTATAAGCTAAAGTGGTTCAATATCGGCGGTTCCAACAAACATTCTGAACAATTGTGTGAAAAGAAAGTTCTCAAAATTCCATGTCGATGTTTGAAAAACCAAGGACCTCGTTACAAGGTATTTTGCAAAGAAATGGCTCATCGATGTGATCATATAATTAGGGTTATGCCAAAACTCTCATAACTAATAAATGTCGTGATGGTATTGATATGGAATCAAAGGCTGTTTCTTCGTAATTCCACAGCGGGCATTGGGTAGAATTAGCTAAAATGTTTTTCCTTGCCTTGATATTTCAACATAGTCTTTCATTTCATACAAAATGTACTATAATACTCAGCTTGAACTGATATTATAGATTTTGGATGAGATTTCTTTTAATGAAAATACATTTCAAGTTCAAGCGACAAATGTTACCAGTCATTGCGTTTGACGGGCGCTGAATTGGTAGTAGCGAAAGCTACAAGATCTGACCGGAGGCTTTAATCTGGCTCCACAAGGAACAGTTAGCCCTTGGGGTTGACTTGTGCTAGTGCTTTTAAACACCGTGAGGTTAGACCGTCAACGGCAGGTACTCAAGTAAAACACCACGACTGTTATTTCCTCGTAATGCAAAGTGAAAGTAAATTATCGTGGAACTGTTYAAATCTACCCTGAAATCAGATTTTTCTGTAGACCTTCTTTCCTCTCCTTCTTAAGATTAAATATCTTCTTAATCCCTTCGTGTAGGATAATAAGTTAATACAAATTACACTAAGCACCTGTAGGCGTATGAGCTATAAATTTGGACTTTAAGCGAACTCCAACTCACAGTGAGAGAAGACTCCATACAAACATACACAAAAAATAGCAAATAAATACATCGCATGTGACAAATTTTAAATCAAGCAATCAAATCGTTAATGGCTGACAAATCGCGGTTTACCATTAATTTGTCAGGCTGTCAGAACCGCTGACGAACGGTAGGCGGTAAACAAAACAAATGCGCCAGCGTGAACGAACCAAGCTGTTTAGATGTGGCAACTGCCACAAAGTTAGAAGGCAAACTCATCCWTAAGAGCACGCTGAAACTAGAAACTGCCTAACATACAYACACACAGGTTGATGGAGGTCCTTACTCAACAAAACCGTTAAATAAATATATAAGCGGGTGTCTACGCCTAACTAATACTTTACCTGTTTACGTTTACATTTGTGTTTTGTATATTGTTTTGTTCATATCCATTTCAAGTTTTGCTTTTGTTCTTGCGTATATAACAGGGTGTTAGTGGTTGCGTTTGTGTCGTCTGCGGTGGCGTATTGTCRGTGCTGGCGGTTTTACGATTTTGATATGGGCGGTGAGGGTTGATCGGCCGTCGTTAGGAATGATATCTGTCAGTGTCATATGTTACAGCCATGGCTGACATTTAAATTATGTTATAATATCGTTTTATTAAAAGGTGTTTAGGGACATAAATGAGTGTTAAACTTGGCTATTATTTTACCTAGTTTAGTTTAGGGATTGAGGCAGACAAATTTCTGTTAATTGTGGATGCACTTAAGGAARCAAGCTTTTTGCTACCATTCGCGAAGAGGAATTTATATATTTTTTAGAAAATAAGTTGTTGATATCTTTTCGTGGAATTAAGAAAAATTAACTGAAATCAAAAGCTCATATRTTCCGGCAAATATCACATAAAAGGYCACAAAAAATTCCACACACTCCTGACGCAAACTTCACTCTTTATTTCGCCTCAACTTTTCCTGTTGGTCTATAGTCAAGCGGTTTAAAATCAATAAAATCTTTTGCGGAACAGGTAACATATTAAATTTAAGCAAACCCTGTTTCATCCGGGTGACGAACTGATACGAGTTTTGATGTTTTGAGTATTTCAAATGCATGATTTTCTTGTTCATATGTTTTCTCAGTATTTACAATGATGCAGATTCTTGCAGTCACTAACATTTCAGCTTATTTTAAGACCCGTTTCTGAGGATACTTCGTATATATCATGAAGCTTAGTTTTCACATTTGCCTAACTTGGAGACATACGTATGTCATATATTCAATACAGTTCTTCAATCAGACCAAAGAAGGCACATTGTGACAGAACACACACATTTGACACATTTTCTTCGCACACATCTTTTCACTAGTMTACTGCTACCAAGTGCGCTCTCAGAAAGCATGGGACAACTGACACCCGAATCGTTAATGTGGTCGTGGAGTGCGTTCGGAACACCGTTACTAAAGCGTATGGAAATGTATTGAAGTATATCAATTTGAAAAAAAAAAAAATCATCTTAATATTGAAACCATTTGGTGCCAAAAATGAGAATCGGTGATCTCAAGTATAACGAGAAAATGTTAAACATAAATATATAAAATGCTCTACGAGTATATTGTGGAATGAATGTGTCAAAAGTATAAGCTTTGCCATAGAAATTAATTCGAGAGGGTTTTTAAGAAAAGTGAAACTAAAATCGCCAAAAAGTTGTTACAAAAATAGCTTAGAAGTGTCTAAAATCAGAGAAAAMAATTAAAAATCTAAATAATACTTGTAATAAATTAAAGTTTAATTATTGAARTATTTTATAACCGAAAAATAAACCTACAAACTGGAAAGAGGAGCATTATTAAATTTAATTATTAATTTCTACAYTAAAGTTAATTTTTGAAATTTTTTCGTAGTACTTGAATAAATGAATTCGATAGTGAGAAGTATTTACAATAATTGTACTCCGATGCAACTTCTTACGACATTGAAACAACAACCATAATAGWTACCATAATCGTCAAAGGCACTACAGTTAACCAAACCTAAAATTCTCATGTCATTTATAAATTCCTTTGTTTACTAAGTCAATTAATTCGAAAAAATGTGTCAGTTTACTTTACAAATAATGACACAATAGGTAGAGCTGGACCGTTTGCTTTCAATTTTCTCACAAASGGTTTGGAGAAGCAATTGCATTTCACGMTAGCATTAAGTTACTAGCAAATTTGTTTACGTCCATACACAGTGTTGGAAACACGTGGGAATTGTGCCATTGTCTAGTGTGGCAAATTGAAATTAYTAATAAATAGTTGTCTTTGAAATATCTGGCTTACTTGTTCCCATTTTCTTATGAAAACCACGCGTTTGATTATATTATATAAGCCACGTGTAAAGCGTTGAAAGCTTCAAACCAAAATATGTTTAGTAACCAATTGTATATATCAACTCGTGATATGCTTTCAGGTGATTTTGAGCGGCGACATATTTATATTCGCTATCTAAACAAGATATCAATTGCTGTCAGCTGTCATATGCCGAAAGCAAGCAAAAAGAATATGTGATCACGGTTTATGTGTGAAGGAAAATAAGGCGCAATTCCAAAGTTAATAAATTTTTTGCATAAATACACACGCACATATCTATCTTACAAGTGACCACTTTAAAGTTCATGCACTCTGTCGACTTTTTCTATCTTCCCTTATATGGTAAAGCMCGCTCTCCACGTATTGTCACTCATTTATCTAAGCATCTACTTTATTTCAATTGCCAATAGTTTTATGATTTTATTTGTTTACTTCTTTCAATGCACGAATACTCGCAATGGTTGGCCTTTGACTCATTAATGTTTACTTTTTATTGAGCTCCATGAGTTATTCTTTGTTTACTTTATGCGCACATATACATATATACTAGCCTTTGTAAAGCTAAGCGAAAATTCATTAACATTCAATCTGTGTTCAAATCGGCATTTAAAATCGCATTTTGCTTCACTGATTCACTACAGAAAATGTTGAGTACTGAGAATTCCCATACATGGTTCARCAGGTCTTGCAAATTAGTCATGAAGTTGCTTTGATTGAGAAAAACAAACAATTTCATATACAATAATAAATGCTAAATAGTCTAATAAAATAAAAARGTAGTAAGTGAAGTGAAAATATTATAAAACCAACGCAAGCTAAGAATATTTTCTTAATTAATTTATTTTGTTGTTGCTTTGTATTATTAGCGAAGGGATTTAAAGAAAGAGCCAGTAGAAGGGAAGTTATGAGTCGAATAAACTCAATAAGTAAGGCAAGAGGAGAAAGTTGAGCTTCAAACAATTTTTTTTTACTCATGCGACACCCTAAAATGTATGCCTCGTATTTATAAAACGATTTATGATCAACCGAGTCAATAGAAAAGTAAAATGYAGTAAAAAATAAAATACCGAATCGAAGTCATTAATTTAAATCMAATCAGAAACTTCATTTCAGTTAAGTTACCTATAATCTTTAATACCATTATATTACACCCTAAATGTATACCACAATTTTTTCAAATTTAAAAATTATCGTTTTAACGTCCATTATTAGTGCTGTCAAACTTTCTTATGGTATAATGATTCAAACATTCGTTAACATTATGAATTCGTAAATAGAGTTAATAAAAGCTATAAACTACTTCTATATTTTCATAAACTTAAAGGCTCTCATACGCGCCGAAGCTATGCAAAAATTAAAAAAGTTAAATACAAGTTTTACTTAAATAAGGGGCTGAATATAATACGTGACAACGCTAGGCTCCTCCATAGATTTAATTTTTTTATGAYATCACATCCTAAAAGTATACTTTAAAATTGTTAAAAATTAGTATTGATTCAATACCCGTTATTTCTTTTGAATTTTCCTATAGGTGGTGAATTCGTATAAGTTGTATAAAATTCATTCAATTGAAACACATAAATAAACGCCATGCTCATRTGCTCCTAAAACTATGCAATCATTTTTAAAAACTATATATTTCAATATGYCATACGACGCAGCTGCAGCTAAAATACTGCATTAATTTCGCACTCCATTTTCATTTGCCTTTGAGAGATGAGGCAGCAATGCGACACAATTTCTGTGCGGAAGTGCATGCCGCACACAGTCTGAGACAGAGTCGGGAAAGGGCGGCACGCTGTGAAATGCCAACTGCAGCAACATGACAGCCGTAATGTGTTGCAGATGATACTTAGATAAGTACTATATATATATATATATATATATATATATATAATTATATACATGTATATATATATATATATGGAAATATTATAATAATCATATCTAGTTGAAGAAGTAGCAGCAAGTGCCTAGGTGCAGATGTACCCAAAATTATATGTCCACATACACATATGCATATATACGTATGTGTGTGCGCTATAGTTGGGGCAAAGAACAAACTAGGCGAAACTGTTGGCATCATAAAAACGGTGGAAATATGCATGCCTGAAAACCAAACACATTGCGGCGCAGACGCCCAATCACTTTGTGAGCGTTGTGGCAAGTGTGCGAAAGAGTTTAAAATTTATGATAATTATGCATTTTGAATATGAAAATTATTTTTTAAGTTTTAAGACTACTTTGGCTGTCTGTTASAGTTTTGCATTATTACACTCATTTTGTGCTCATTCCCATGCGCCTGTGGTTGTTATTGTTATGCCAACATTTGTGCTATTCTTGCACCCTGCCCGCCACGCCTCATCGCTGTGTTTGTCTGTGAGTGCGCGCTTTTGTTTCTGCTTGCCGGCTGTGTACTGAAATTTATGCGAAACAGTTGTTGTCGGACAAACGGTAAACGGACAAAATGAAAATGGGAAAAGTTGTGACAACATTTGCAGCTGTAACAACACRCCTAACTGACAGCCGAGRGGAAAAGGTCGCTGCTTGCTGGAGTCATAACTAAGCGATATAACGGCRTTTACGCTGATTGTTGTTGGTGGGGCAATTCCAAAGGCCGAGCAAGGGTGAATAAGCAAGKGCGTGAAGAAAATGCGGCAGCGGCTCTAAGCTTTAGCGAAAACTTTTGCTGTTCAGCCACGCTGATTAAGTATTTTAACGGCGGTGAGCCGGCTGTCGGGGCCATGTTGAGCACTTGGGAAATTCACTGGATTTTTTTAGGGTTTACTTGAAAACTTCAAAAATAGTTACAAAAACCCTGGCGAGGGTAGAAATGTTCAAAATTACGTGGCGTGAATGCGAACTGCAATAATCATGCGCGGTATATACAGAAGTCGGGAATGTGAATGCAGAAAGTCAGATTTGATACCACAGTTTATAATTTGAATAGGAAACAGTAACCAAGTTTGTACTTCARTGGCTTAAATATCCGTATTAGATTAGTTTATATATGCGCCAATGGTGCCAAAGCTCGGTTGCTGCTATTCGTCTAAAATATCATTCTTTCTGATTTCAATCTTTTGATTTTTACATATCTCCACGGGTCTTCAGATGTAAATCCATTATGTCTCTGGGGTTGTATTAATAACTTTAAAGGATTGTCTGTTATATACAGCCTCTTCTCATCGTCCCATTTCTAATTCTAAATCGACCCGTTTCTAATTCATTCTCTTTAAGAGTTCAGTTAATAACTATTTAAATTTAATTAAAAATAAAATTTTTTGGACATAAGTATTGACTTGAAAGATAAGAAATTAAATGTTGAAAATATAGTTAATTTCAAGCTCTATCAATCAAAGCATTTACTACGCCTTAGTTTAAAATTTTGTGAGAGTAAGCTTTAAAAATTGGTTTATTTATGAATGAACATTACCGAAGCGCACGCGTCTTTAATTATTCACTTATTTTCCCTTGAAATAAAAATGTTCTCCATCACACAAATATTTGTAAATAAACAACAACTTCTTAAACAAACTAATTAATTCAAGTGTGCCTGTTTAACCAGCTGTAAATGCGATAACGAAGCACCTTGGCAGGTTTCTCATTCACAAATAATTTTGCTGGCATTCATTAAATTGCTCACGCCTTCACAACTAATTGAGGGACTCAGTGAGATTCTTAGAACATTRGCAAATGAAAAAGTGACTAAGACGATGTTGAAAGCGAAATTGCGGTATTAATAACTGATGTTTATTGTCGGCAATTATATGCATGACACATATTTGTTTACTCTCTGTCATGGGGTGGTGTAGTGTAAAGTTACGCGTCTTTATTTCTTGATTTAGTAGTAAGTAAAACTATTTTATTCTTTAATACAA
>NW_017537148.1:70466-110355 GCF_001853355.1 Bactrocera latifrons
TTGCTTACTAGATCACAGTCSACTCATAATCTGTTAATCTTAATTTTGAACTAATTTTTATGTTAAGCTCACATTATCATACTTTAGAGATCATTGTAGTGTGTAACTTATTACTTGGGCCATGGATTTATATATCAGAATAGGATAACAGCGCCTCAATACYATCCAGCAGAATACGAGAATTGATAAGTGTGCTTGGTCTGTGTGATTTGTGGTTACAGAGATAAGGTCACAATAGAACTAAGTTCGCGGCCAAGCCTTTTTTTATTTATTGATATTCAGTTCTACACATTACTTACATTACTTAAGTCATCTTTCTTATACTAAGTTCACATGATCTTCGTTGAACGCTAGATAGATAGATAGATAAGTACTAATGAGGTATTACTCTGCGACCTGCGGTCTATTGTGCCCTGTCCTATATCACATATGGTCACCTAGGTCCTGTTATCCTCATCTTGTATAATTCCAGGAGCCTGATGGCGTATTCCGACTACCTGCTGCCAATGCTGTTCTCTCTCCACTCTTTCCTCCATACGGAGAAGTTCCTTAAGAGTGTGGGAGCCCACTGCGATGCGTGCTTTTGGTCCCGTCCTGGGCCAGTTTGTTAGCTAGCTGATTTCCGGCTACCACTTTATGCCCCGACACCCAGATTGTGAGATGTACCCGGTTGCACAAAGATAGGGGACAGGCTAARTCACCCCATATAATGTTTTTATCTTAGCGCCACCTGTCTGTTAATTTCATAATCTTTAAAGATAATCGAACTAATTTCAGAAYATTGTTATTTCTGTATTGTATTGTTAATTTAATAAATTTTATTTTTTATTCAAATCAAAATCTTTTTCATGGATATATAATATTTTTCCCAAGAACTGTGCGCTATCGATGTGAAATTTTATCTGGAAAATATTTATTTCAGYTTTTTAACTTTCACTACTATTTAGTTCAGTAATTTGTGAAGTCAATAACAAGGATGAAAGTAGTTCAAGTAAAAAAAGAGAAGAATTTTCTTGYGATCACATCAATAATGATAAAGAATCTCCACAAAACTGTCATATAAATTATTATATTCAAACACAAACATTCTTAATTTATGGGTATATCTTATCATAAACTAAGTAATTTACGTGACAATGTGAACACACTCTTCGAGGCTTTACTTTATCTACTTTCAATAGGCTTAATTGATTGTTTATCTTATTTCGTCTGCTTTGAAGCAAACAATACTTAGGAAACAAACACAAGCCTAAGCAACTCGAAAGCGGCTGAGTCAATAAGCACGTTAATATTTGTGTGAGTGTGTGTGAGTTTGAAYAACTGGTTTCACAAGTAAGAGAGTCAATCAGTAGGGCAGTCAGCCAGTCAGTCAGTCAGCGATCAAGTTAAAAAATATGGCAGCACACACTGTAGCCATGAGTCGATTGCACGATTTCACTGCAAACTGCATTCCTGCCAAGTTCTTGGCAAAAGTTATAAATACTTGCACAAATAATGCATTCGCGCACTTGCCCACCAAATCCACCARCACACCGCATCACCAACATCGAACGCTAAACTGCATACAAACAGTCTCATTCATTGACTGTGGCAAGCATGCGAGCACTCATTCATTCATGCAGTTCGTGCGCTGAGAATTTGTTGTAGTGTAGTAAATTTTTTCACACAGYAATTATGGTGTTTAAATGTCAGCAGCCGAGGAAAAAACGCAAAAACAAATGCAATCGAAACGGCATACTCGCAATAAACAGCAGCAACGCGRCAAGCGCTGGCGCGGGAAGTGGGTGAGCAAGTCGAAAACAAGATGCACCAGCATACAGTGCCATTGATCCACCAATRCACAGGCGCCGCCAGCCGGTCCCMCACCACCCCTCAACAGCTCTTGCACACATTCCATTCTTCTTGTTTGTTGTTTTCGGTAAACATTGAGGCTGCACAGCTGCATTTGTTGAATGAACATGCCGCAGCAGCAAATAATAGCGGCGTTGCAGCTACAACACACACGTGCACACTAACATACTATATAACTAAGTATATATGCAGCGCTAGACAATTGCAAGATGGCAAAGCGGCAAAACAGTAAATAAAAACTAAGTAGTTGAACAGCAAATGAACAACAACAATGCATGGAATAATAAAAAATAAAACGAAGCAAATACTTTTGACGCACAAAAACAATAATAGCGGCATACAAATGATGCCAGCCGAGCAATAACAACACAACAAGCTGGCAAATTATTATCGCTCAGGCAGATATATGCTCAGCTATTCTTATTTCCACATACATATATACATGCATACAATTATACTTATATCTATGCATATATGTACAAATATATATATATAAGTACTTCCAATTCGTTTTGCATTTTTATTGCGATGCAAACATGTTCGTATTCACACCGCGCTCATGCCAAATTGTGAGCCACGGCGTATGACTAATGCACATTTACATGGAATGCAAGCAACCGATGCGCACCCATACAGGAACACACATACATTTGCACAATGCGCAACCACTATTCGCATTTTTTTATTTATAAGACAATTTTACATACACTTTCGTTATATTTTCTATATGCATTTTAATGCGCTTTTATTTGTTGTTTCTGTTTTTTCTGTTATCTTCTATAATTCAGTGGTTATTGCCTTGTCGCTGCAAATAGCAACTGTGATGAGAAAAAGCCAATTGCATTTTTCAAATAATTTATTTAATCATATGTTGTTGTTATTGTTGTAGCAAATGCGCACATTAGTATGCAGCAGCTGCGCCGCTGGTCTGCAGTGATTTACATGCCAACGCTCGTTTGGGTATGCAGGCTCTCAGCCAGTCAGTATGTCAGTCAATCAGGCGCTCAGACTTGCCAGTTAATGGCATAATAACAATAATAAATTATACGGCGGCGCATTTTCGCATATAAATTTGCTGATATTTTTACTTTTGGCTGCACTTGCAGCTTAATTAGCTGATTACTCATAACTAAGTGCTTGACCGCGTTTTCATATACATTCTTTTAAGAATACATTAAACGAAAAAGAATTACGCACAATTTACGAATAATTAAGCTAATTACMATAGCAATTTAAAGAAAGCATTTTTTAATTTGTGGACAAAAAACTAAATTAGCATTTAATATAAAAAACCAGTTGATCAAAAACAACACTGCKGATAAAATTTGAATGACAAATATTTTAAAAATTTGTAATTTACGATAAATCGTGTTAGAATATTTTGTAGGCCATTAAATTACCCACAAAAGTTATGAGACGAAAAAATTACTTCAAAACGATGGAAGCGAAGTATAATTTTTCCTGATAATAAGAAAAGAATACCAAACTGTAAGTCGGAGGACCCTCTCGCAACAATTAAGGAGTTATACGTGACGATACTTTCTGAGAGGTGGCTTTCAACCAGTTTTTCAGAGTACTGCAAAAAAAGCAGTAGGTTTTTTCGACCCACCACTRTTYAGTGTATAAAAATATAATRATAAAATAATAWTGCATAAAATACCAAACGGAATGCTTATTTTGGTAGACAGCTGGATTATAGTTGCCGATACTTGGGATGGCTACTATAACAGTATTTGCATTTCGTACAGCTCCTGTACCCAGTATACTAGAAAACACAGCTAACATTACTGAGTTCACAAATGCAGAAAACCCTTTTGAGRTATTTGAAATTTGCGCAAAAAGTTGAAAACCTGACCCAGAATAAATGGAATATTTTAAACTCATCATTCAGAAGAGATTTTTACTAATGATGAACATTGATGACTCTAGATGACTGTTTGTTTGATGACAGGAGATATTATGGCTTGCCCTTATTCACTACCAGACCCATTTGATTTCCTTCTTATCTACTCTTATCAGTCAATTATTATTACATTTAAAGCAGAATTATTGTCGAATATTGCTTTAAAGTCCATACTAATACTTGACATTTAACCCCAAGTGGAATTCCCAACACCATAAATTAAATATTACTTATTTATACATTCTTCAGTGAGTCTATTTTTATACATTTAATCTCAGAGACACGAAGTCTAATATAACAATGAAGCAATGGTATAAAAGCTTTTCCGAGAAATTTATTTTGTTTTTAATATTTGGCRTTTTAAATGTATCGCACTATTTTTGAAATCCGCTTATTTTATTGTTTTCTAGATTTTTGGCTAATTGCCATGTGAAAACCACTCAAATGTCGTTTGATTAATTGAAATTGTTCCGCATTCATTTGTTTGAAMGGATTTTTTGCGCATCCGGCGTTAAAACTGCATTAAAGAAAAATAAATTTTGKATTTTTAATTTACGAGTTTTATACAAACATACTTATGCTAATTTTAGCTCTGTCGAATATGTGAAAGTGAGGAAATTTCGTAATTCCCTAATGTTGTGCAACGATGTTTGTTTCTTCAGGAAAAATTTATTACTTGTGAATAAAAATAAACAGTACTATTCTCAGTTCGAAAATTTGAAATAAACATTTATTTGGCTTTAATTTTTTTTTCTTAAAACTATTAGAGTTTGTTAAAATTTTCAACTTAGCTGATGGTTTAATAAGATAAGTGCATTATAGTTACCTTTTTGATTGGAGATCTAATCGCGATTCTTAGTTTTGTATTAGTTTTAGTCCTTCACAATACTTCTTCAAACACAATAATGAAAAACATCCTACATTGATGTATGCAGTATATTTTGGGTTTTTGTCATATCGCTGAACACATTCGAAGTTAGCCATTTAAAAAGTTGTATGGTAATAGGTAATAAAGTTGTTAAGAATAATTATTCGCTGAAGTCTCATAGGGAACTTTAACACATGCATGCTGTCGACATWTTTGCTTACTATGACTGTACACACTAAAGGGTTATTCAATCAAATAATATTATATAAAATCACTTCTCCCAAAAGCGGACACCGACAAGACCAGCCTTTCTGTCCAAATAATAGAGTTGYCAAACAATGTTAGTACCGGCTAATGTGCACGGTTAATGAGGACGTGTACACAATAATCCGTTTAATAGGGCTTTCACTGAATATGTTATCATATGATATGGTCATGGCTATTGTCCTAGCTCTAAAAAGTCATGTTACGACATATTTATTTGTCAGTGTAAAAATATCCACCTCAAATAATTTATCAACAGTTACTGACTTAGTCAGAAAATTAAATTGTACAAAAATACCATAATACAGAGTCTAACCAAAATATAAATTAAAAAAAATGGATTTTACCAAAAATCATCAATTTATAGTGCACTCTCTTTAATTTATATGTGGTTTAATTTTTTTCTAGCTAGAAAAAAMTAGCATATAATGACTGTTATTTAAAAACACTAACTTTATTGTTTGTGCAATAATATATACTTTTAATCTTTGCGGTTTTACTTTTTTTGCTRAATGATATTGGCGTGCTTTGTTTGTAGCTCGTTTGGCTGAATGCTGCATTAGCATTATAGCTTTTTTCATACAGAAATAATTGATTGTTTCGCAWTAATTTGCATAAAATTTATTGCTATTTGCGTGGCGTATTAAAAATACATTTAAGTCGCTTCTCACGGTTTATTCGTTCAAAAACTAATAAAATGCTAAACTACGAAATTAGAATGCAAAATGTGGGTATGTACATATGTATTTATGTATATATTGGTAGATATGCTTTTATATGCATACAAACTTGTAACTGTGTTTAATAGAARTAGTTAATACGATATTCTTGACATTTCGGAATAACGAACGATTCGGAGCAACTTATAATATGTTGAGTTTTTCAAAACCATATGGGAGTTGAAATTATTTGAGCTTATCTGTAAACTAAATGGTACTAATAATAAAAAATTGCAATGATGTGCTGACTCCTTCATTTCTCGGCCTCATTGCATTCAATTAATTAAATCTCGCCACGTTTCTCTGTGATTTTTGAGACCCGCTTTAAAGAAAAAATTTTTTAAAGCAACTTTGAAAATACTTTTAAAATTTCTTCAATGTATGCGAACTTGTCCATGATTTGAAAATTCGTACAGTAGACTTTCTTCTCAAGAAGCGGCTTATTTATCGGARCTTTAAATGKCGSACTACGTCAYGAACTACTGTGGGYAAAAAATAGTACGACCGTTGAATTTAAAATTCGCACGAAAACTCATACGTCGAAATAATTTTTTTTCTTGGTTGGGTTGACTGTCAGTGACATCATCAAGAGCCACACCCAAATAATCAKTAATGTTTAGTATACGCTCATCTTTCTGAAGTACATAMAGTGGATTTGACGATTTTTACGATGAGTGAAATTATTCAACAAAGAAATTTCATTAAGTTTTGTGTGAGGAATCAAATTTCTGTTGCCGAAACGTTCATAGTGTTGGAAAAGGCCTTCGGTTATAATTGTTTGTCTTGGTGCTTGAGGATCGGCGATCAAGAGTCGAAGATCTTACTGTCATCGTTTGGAGGGTTCAGCGAAAGAAACTTTAAAGATCTTTTGGGTCTAAGAAAAGTGAAAGCACGATGGCATCGAAAATCACACAATTTTTTGATAGACAGCGTCGGGAAAATGCCTGCGAAGCAATGTTTTCCGACTTCTAGGATATCATGAAATGGATTATTATTGAGGAAAAGTTTGGGATTTATGCTTACGATTCGGAAATAGATAATTAATCGGCCGAATATCGTAGCAAAGATAAAACGAAACCAAAAAAAAACGTCAATGCATGTCAGAAATCTAGGTTATGTTGACAAATTTCTTATAGTGTCGAAGTGTAGTGCACTCTAAATCCCTTCCACTTTGAGGACGACGACATAGATTTTGAAGAAAAGGTTAAGAACTTTCAAATTATGAACAAACCAAGTTTGCTCATAGTAGTAGTAGCTCTCATTCATCATTCGCCGCTAGCATTTGATGTGGATACTTATCTTTTCGCTCCTGTTAAACCTATTGTCGGGCCTGGTTTTAATTTTGCATATTGTGATTTTGAACGACTCAATAATCTGCTCTGTGAGATTAAATGGGATGATTTACTTTCGAGATTAGATGCAGCCAATAGTTTCGCGATTTTTAAGAAATAAATTCACGAATTTTGTCATTATAATATCCCGCTCAAAGAAATAGAACCATATAAGTGGCTTTGGTACACTAAGGACATCAAACGGTTAAAAAATCTTAGAAATAAATACTATATCTTCAACAAAATCTCATGTTTCCTTTGTTCAATATCAGCAATACACAAAACTGTTTGATGAATTGGATAAGTTTCTCTATAAAAGGTTTATTAATAGTACACCTTAAAATTACTGAATACATGTTTTGCTCGGTCCATTTTGGAGTACGCAGTATTCATTTGGAGACCATATTGCATGTCATCAATTAATAGGTTCGAGCGTGTTCAAAAGATTTGCTCTCCGCTCCCTACAGTTTGTCGACCCCATACCATCGTGTACATCTCATTTATTGCTTTTACAATTTTTTTTTCTTTTTTGACACATAGCAATTATTTTTAAAATACAACAAATCTTCAAAATTTTTAATAAATTCGTACTAAATAAAAACCTCTACATAGAAWAAAATTAAATTTACCTAATCTACAGACCAATTTGTTTATGTATGACATTATTGCCGACCAGTACAAGTTAACTTAAGCTAGGCTGTAAAAATTGGTGTGGTAGCTAATTTTACCATTTGACCTGATTTCGTTTCTATTTTTAGAATGTTTACGTTTAAAAGTCTTACACTAAATGGCGGCATGTTAATGTGTTTGACTGGTATGKTTGGATATGATGTGTAGTATCGAATAGAGTGTATATGTATGTATATGTGCACACGTCAACTGCCTAACCGTAGCATTCCTGTGACTTGATTAATTTCAGCTTAACTGTCAACAACGAATCACCGCTTCATTTAACCGAGCAGCTACTAACCGCAATTCATGTCGTCATGCCGCTGCAATTTTTTATAAATTTTCGCGCTTTTTTCACAATACACACACACACACATACACACAATAACAAAGTGTGCGCATGCACTTTTGCGCTTAATAGATTCAGATTCAGTTTARCTGGGAGCATAAATCACTGGCACCAAAAGCCCACTTCCAAAAATACACAACATTTTTATGAYCGGTTTTGCTTTTTATTGTTTTCGCATGCATGTGTGTGTTGTTGCATTACTTGGAGCATTTGAGCATGCAGTAAAATTCCTAAAGTACAGTTGTTGTTGCACTGCCAATTATGCGGCTGCACACAGCTGAATTTTTCGAATAAATGGAAGTCAAGCGAGTCGCAGCAGCRTTTTCAGCTAATTTAGCCGGTTTGTGGCCAACAAGTTTTTGTGTTRATTGCAGCGTTGTTTTTAGCTGTTACGTGATTTTTGTTTATAAACAAAGGTTTCGAAATCGACGGATCGTGCGTGGAAACAAAATCGAAAACATACAAAATCGACCAAAATGAAACGCCAATATTTAACAAATAACAATAAYTTAAAAATCGCATTGAAAGTGAAGCGGTCGCTTTGTCGTGCGCTGAAGAAACGAGATTTGAGAAAAACGCCAAAAGAAGGTGTGAATAAGGGAGAAGTTTAATGGTGTTGTCAACAGCGTTTAGTGTTTCTGTGTATGTATGCGCGTTTTGGGGCTGTTGCCGCTTAATTTCGTATGCAAATTAGTTGCGGCGGCAAAAAGTTCTCGCACACAGCGAAATTGAAACTGACAACTGGCAAGAATTTTCGGTGTCATAACTTCGAATTTATTATTTGTCTTTCAAATATTTGTTTTAAYTTTTAAGTTTGGCTCTGTTATTAAATTATATAAGCAAACACAATATATACAAAAGTATGTATGTATTTGTTTACGCTGAAAACGCTGATATTTTCATTGCTATGACATCATTTGTCAAGCYTGTTGGCTGTGTTGACGTTGGCGCTTGTCATTGACAATTTTTGGCTGTTGTGGTGTGTTTTGTTGTTTGTCTTTACATGTTTTAAATAAGCTAAGAAACATACCTACATACGCACTTCAATATATCACTTAGCCCTCTTATTTCGCTTGAATTTATACATACATACATATCACATTTCGCTGTCACTTGCATCTACCTACAATTTAGCCTAAAGTCGCTGGCCGTCTTCCTCGTTCCTCATTCCCACATTGTTTGCATTCGATATTTGATTGCTTTGTCTTTCTCATTTATWTTTAATGACTCGCATAAATAATTTTTAAGCCATACATATATTATAGTTTCCACTTAAGTTGTATTTTCGGCATTAATTTAAATGACAATAAGAAGCAATGAAAGAAAATTAAAAATTTGTAGATATATTTATGGATTGTTTATGAGTAAAATTAAAGTGTTAAAAAAAATTTTCCACAGTTTCTTAACATTTTTTTTATATATATATTCCATTTTGAGGATTTTAAAGAGGCTTGGAAAATAAATATAACTTCTAGAAAAAATATTTTTTTATGATTAGTTGGAAAATGTAATACCACTATGATAATAAACTGAAATTCATTTCGAGATTCCCTAATTTTTAGAAGAAAGATCACAGAAACTTCAAACTTAGTCGGAAATTTCATTATCATTCAAAAGAACATTCTTTGCAATTAATTTTTTGAAGATTATCTCATTCAAATGTTGACTTAACTGGCGAATAACAGTGCCAAACACTATCTGTTCACCGAAGTGTTCTCTCATTAAATCTATTGATTGATGTGATGTGTGGAAGAGACGCCGTCTTGCTGAAASCAAATGTCRCCGAGAGCACGAGCGTCAGGCATCAAATAGTCGATTAGCATGGCACGATAACGGTCGCCATTAGCTAGCTTCAACCTCATCAGGTTGCAGGTTGTTCCAAATATAGCAAATTTTCTTGTTTACATGCCCATTGTGCCAGAGATAGTCCTCATCGCTGAACAAAATTTGGGTCGAAGCCATTGGATCTTCTTGAATCTTTTCAAAAGCTCGTAGAGCAAAGCGATATCTCTCGTTCAGCTCAAGGTATGGGCATGATAGCTTATCGCGACTATTCCATGAGCTATCAAGAAAATGGCTAATGAAAAAATTACCACTACTTAAGTCATTCGTTATAAGTGGAGAATTCAAATTTCGAGATTTTTGTGTCACAATACAAGTTATAAAGCGGTAGCTATTGAGCGGAGCGTAATATCTTCTATGAATGTTGTACGTTATTCCATTTACCAAATAACTTGTATATACGGTTATAGATGTTGAGAAACAGGACTTGCCTGATCCTTCTGCGAAACCGTCGAAGGGTGTCCGAAGTTTAGCGCAATGTACACAGCCTTCTTAGATCTTCTGGACGAGCGCCACCTTACTACATTAGCATTATATTCGTTAAAAACATACATGTCGCGGGGATATCATCATATCTGCGAACTCTGTTACAATAGGCCACATTTTCAATATTTTTCCACAGGTAAAGCTGGCGTTCATTCCGAAAGCCGGTAAGAGCTCTCATGTTCAAGCCCATAAACATAATTTTGTCTCTGTGCATAAGGAATATGAAGTGAGAAAATTTCTCGACAGCGCGTGTCTACAAAGTTTTTTGTACACGACTTTCGTATTTCTAGTATCCGACCCAGTGCGCGATTGAGAAATATGATTAAAAAAATTAATCAATTAATTGAATCATGTAGCATGGCTACGTGCTCTGTTCTGACGGAAACATTTTACTATATTTTATTTGTTTCGCAAATATTTAAAAACAATATCAACAACAACAAATAMAAATACAAAAAATTGGCCTTGTTKKAACTCTGAAAYGTCAATTCTGGCCAATCAGCCTTGTAATGTGCTCGCGCAGTTATTTGAAAACATCGCGATTGCCTGCAATTTAAATGAAACACAAACACGGTTATTACCAGCGCAATATGCGCTTTTATCACAATAATTGCAGTGAGTAATCGACACAAAGAGCGAAAAAAGAAAATCTCATTTATTCACAATGCAACAGTCGCCGCAAGAGAAGCAACATTATCAGATGACCAAATAGCCGCAGACAAACAAATTAATGTGCTTGTGCGTTTGTGTGTGTGTGTGTGTGTGTGTGTATTTGTGTATTTGTGCAGGGCAATATAGCAAACGCTGGCTGCCACATATACAAATTAACTTAAATGCATGAATACGTAATATTTATAAATATTAAATTCTCATGCTGTTATGTTGCAGCAACAACAACTTGGCTTTGTGGCCGACGCAGCGAGGCAACGAGGCGGCGAAAACCTGCCGGCCACATTTTAGCGCCGCTTTGTAATTAACCGCTGCACACAAACACGTCGCAGCGTGGCAAGTCGCCTTTGTAGAAGTCATTCTGTGTATGTGTGTGTGTGCCTGAGTCCCGGCAGAGAATTGCAATGTTTCGAAACTAGTTCGATCG
Organism: Bactrocera latifrons; assembly: GCF_001853355.1. Taxonomy (NCBI): domain Eukaryota; kingdom Metazoa; phylum Arthropoda; class Insecta; order Diptera; family Tephritidae; genus Bactrocera; species Bactrocera latifrons. Next base: position 81,845 of record NW_017537148.1, read on the forward strand.
ATGCGTGTTCATGAAACAAAGCGTCTTCTGCTTTTCGAGAGCATTCCTTAGATCTTTTGGTTMTTTCCTTTCCGCTGCAAACTGCTCCGAATTTGGCAGAAGTTCATTGGTTGTGAACTAGAAACTCATAAGCCGTTTTTGYTGGCATCCTGCAGGGATGCTGCAATAACACGTCGCATGCAACATTTATGCACAAACAGCACTTTAGTCGCACCGTATGCMGCGTTTGATTACAAAACTGCCAGCGTGGCAATAAACCGGGTTGCCAACTATGATAAAATCGCACATTGCAAYCGGCCAATGCTCGTAGTAAATAAAAATAAATGCAAAGAAATATTTACTTGCAACGTAAAAAATAAAAATGAAAGAGATAATAATATTGCTGGAATGAGCGCCACAAAATGCAACAACTTTGGCCAAGGAAAAACATATTTTTATTGTAAATTATTGCGCGAATGTTGTCGCAAKTGCCACAAGCGGCAGCARTGCAACTCAAATRGCAGWAATGACAGTTGCGCTCAAACTGTTAGTCTTTGTGTGTTGTTTTTACAGCTTTTAATTTTTACTACATTTTATGCTATATTGTTGTTGTTATGTATGTATGTTGCTATGAAAAGCGAAACTATGCAACGATTGCGCGCCAAACGCATTGAATTACGCACACGCACACGCTCACGGACACAGTGAGAAGCAGCGAAAAAGAGACACTGGAGGCCGCGCTTCAGACCGCACATGACAACCAATAAAAAAAAAGCAACGATGACAACAACAGCGGCGGCAGCAGACATTAAAATGCACAACACCGACACATTTGTTACATCGAAATGTTGCTCGGGCCAAATTTGGTTGATTGGCTGCATGACCGCCGATGTCAACGGTGGCGATGCCATATGCGCCAGTGGCAGCGGTGGCAACACCAACGGCCGTTGCGCTATCTACAAAATAGMGTTTAAGCTTCATTGCTGGCCCAAGCGGTCAAACTGCTTTGTCGCTATTGTTTTTTTGTATTTGTTATGTTTGCATTGTGTAACTGGCATTGTGCCGCATATTCAACTAATCGCTGTTTTGACTTACTTCTGYTCGCTCGTTGTTGTTGCACCAAATATTTTTCAACTGCGGCGTTTGGTTAGTGTTTCCACTTCAATTTCATTGACTTCTAAGTCAAGCGCTGTTGCACATACACATACATATATACRTATAAGGTAACTATTTTTGCTCAATTCGCAATTACGATTGTGTCACTCTCCTTCTTTGATATCCTTTTACTTTTAAATGGACCCAACGATAAAATAAATTTACTCTTTTCGCATTACTCCACTTAATATAGTTAGTACTGTATATGTGTGTGAGTTTCGAAACATTCCCCACGTACCTTCAGGAGATTATGTTTAAAAAGCAATTTCCGGCAAGTGACCGCCGCCGTTGGTATTTCAGTTATTACGACCACATATATAGCACACGAAATGGTTCAGCGCAGTCCCACGATGAAGATAACACGCTGATCAAAAGCTTCTTTCAATAAATTGATTGTTTCGTTGGTTGTAGTGTATTTAGCATCGTCTCATTGGAGCTTAATAACATCCACATCAAGATTTTCTAATTCAGACACGGAGCAGTCATTAATCGTAAYGCTTTAGTGTTCTGCATTGAATGTAACATTATGACTGATTTCATATGTGAAGAAATATGAACCAAATATTCTCTTTGCCTATAAAGTGCACCAAACAGTGRCTTTTTAATATGAAACGCGTCTCAGAAATGGTTTGTGAATTATGATCACTTCAAATGCAAAAAAATTTTTCATCAACATATCCATGAAACCTATTATAGTGAGCTTCATCACTGAAAAAGTTTTGTTTTTTTTTTTAAGAAAATCTGAATCGAGATTTTGTACCAAGATCATTCCGTAAAATTTTCCATAAACTATGATGGACTCATACGGATCTTCTTCGATACTCTGTTTCCATCAACAATAGTGTCTAAGGTACGCACTATACCACATCACTGGAGTTGCGCATTAAACACTGGAGTAAACGTTGTGCGAAACCAATTCATGTGTGTTCGAACCAATATTCTGGTAATAAATTTGCACCATTTGGATACGTTTTTCAGGAACGGGTCTGTTTAATATAAAATGGCAAACCAAACCGAGTATAAAATCAAGTCTGAAAAAAGTATTGCCTCATTGAAAACCACACGTCTAAAAGATACACTCTTACTATCCTAATTACACATCATACGATATGCTTCCCTGTGAAAAGTATATGCGGAACAGAATTAAATATATAAACTCTGCCTCTCTCTCTCTGTCGATCGTGAGACTTATGACATAATTACGTGATTTAGTATGCTCGCAAATTCTATCTCTCTATCTATCGGTTATTTATGCAACAAAAATGTAAAACATCACAAACAAGTGCATTCCTCTGTGTTACTATACATTGTCACAGGCATTGACGCACACTGTAAATGACAGCGGAAAGCAAAGAAAATTGAAAAAATGCAAAACTCTCCAAATGTAGAACAAAAAACTGAGCAGCCATAAAAATGCGCCTCCGCTTTGAGAGCTACAAACAGAAAATGCATACTGCGCACGCGCAATTAATCAAAGGATCAAGAGTGACACACAAAGCATACAGAGGAAGAAAGCATATTAAAAAAGCGAAGCATGTCAAGCACGCAAGCAATGAAAAACTGTCACCAAAACAAGCGAAATGCGAATTGGTGCAATTTTTCGCACTGCTGTCACGACACGCCGCGGCGGCACTATAGCGGCGTCGGCTTAAGCCACTTGACAACACGTTGCATTCACGCCTGCGGTATGTCTGCCACTTCATGCATGGTGCTCATGCGGCATGCATGTACGCGTGCGTAGAGTGTCACTTAGTGGCGGTGTGGTGGCGTTTAATCCACCGCCAACTCGAAATGYGGTACGAAAATAGTTGCGGCAACTTACGTATTATTCATCCTAGGGGCGGTTCCAAAATGATACCGCATGTGCTCGCAACAGACATTTGTGCATTCTCTTTGTCGCTTAGTGGCAATATTTTTGGCATTTGTTTTTGYAATATGTTTTGTGGTTTTGACACGCTGGCAATAGCTGTTTTTTGGTGATGCTTTTCCTTTTAAACGCAGATATGTTTCAACGCTTTGCCTTGTGGCAGAATGTTCCTTTGYTTTTCTTAATTCTTAGTTGACTGCGAGCCTTTCTTTTGATTCATTGCTTGATTTTGCATTTGCATAAGGTTCTTTCAGCGCAAGCATTCTTGAACTTCTTTAGCTTTATTCTCAATTATAGAAATTTTATATATCAAGCTTCTTTCACTCACACATAACAAAGGCTTTGTGGATACTACCACATATGTATATAAATCTCGAAATTTGACTTGAATTTGACGAACCTTTCCTACAATCTCTCAATAGTCCTCGCTGTAAATAACTTAAATGAATTTTATGTTATGAACAATTGCAGATATCTTAATTTGGTATTGTGGTACCTGCACTTAAAATCTTGTGTAAATTAACATACTAATGAGGCCAGATCTGAAGTTATTGTACTAAAATATATAGTCGATTTAATTATTTATAAAACAAATTATCCTAAAATCAAGTATTTCAGCAGTATTATAAAAAAAGATTTTTTGTTCTATTTTCTATTTAAAAATCCATTTTATTCACAAATCCATTTCTTCGAGAATTTTCCTTCACAGTCCTTTATTAAACCACACCACTTTCAAGTCTGGATTCTTCTTTTTGATATCTGCCTGCASTTCGTCCTCCAATTTTTCCACTTTGATATTCATTTTCTGCGGCCATAGCGCGCAACCCATCGGTGTWGCAAATATCAGCARCAGCCCACAAAGCGCGGTTTGCAGCGGTGGGTTTAGCCAAGGCAAGCGATTGAGTAACTTGCCTGGCTTATCCAAYTTATCGATTAGTACCGGAGTGAAGGTCATACCGGGTATGGCCATAGCAATGCGACTCAGTACGACCAACGCAATACCCGTGATGGCGGCACGCTTTGACACGCCCACTTCACGCCCCTGTTCATTCAGCAGCACCACACCATTGCGTATTTCGTGTGAACGCATCATAGGCACATTAATGCAATTCGCCGCCGAAATAGCCACGAACGGCACCAGACGTCCAATAAGCGGTGGCATATTCGCTGTAAGGCGATTCAGCGACAACGCGGTGCCCAAGGCGCCTCCTGTACCTAAACAATAGCACTTAACCAAATCGGCAGTGGTGAGCTTYGAAGAACCCGAGCGATTGGTATAATTCACWATGGCATTAAAGGTCTGATTGAACCACTGCCAGAAGACAACGGCGCTCGTACTCTTGTGAAAAGAAAGCATACATCCCGTAATGAGTGTGTTCATGGGCATTTGCGCCGRCATGCGTCCGATCAGCGGTGACTTTTCGCCCGTTTCCGGATGAAATGCTGAATCGTATATGTATTTGGCATGCCACAGTTCGTCAAGTGTGCTTACATCACTCATTACATCTTTGCCAGCGCGGTAGTTCCGGACGACGCGTTGTGAACGCTCTAATTCGGCGCTGCTAGCAAGCAAGTTYAGCGGATTGGTGAGCAAAAAGAAGTGCTTGAAGCGTCCAATATACGTGCTCTGATCGAATTTCGGCTGATCTATGTCAACTTTCGGTAGCGCGGACATTTTGCGGAGTGGAAATCAATGCAACTTTAATAGAAATCAGTCTTTGTAAATATTKACTTTTTCTTTTTGACGTTTGCTCTCGACAGCGGTAGTCAGTTTTCTTCATTTACACAATTATACATTTTGAATGATGTTGTTAACAATAAAATATTCTAGAGTTGCCATTTTTTCATATTTTAGGGAGAATGTTTACTATCAGCATCCTCTTAAGTAGTAAATTTCCTTTAAGACAGTATCTAAAACTTTGCTAATGTATTTTTTATTTTATTTTCAGGTATGCTTTAACTGCAACTTAAGATTCTGGTTCTATTTACGTATTATATGTGGTAAGCTTTAGAGCGTAGTGTGATTCTAGTAAAAATATACGTGAAATGCAAATGACAAAAATAAATTTATGTTTGGGTCGGATGAAATGTTACATACAAAATACGGGACTCAAAAAAAAAAAAGTTATCCCACAAACCTTTCGAAAATTAAAACAAACGATAATTACAAAATTGTTCTAAGCATATACAGCGATGGCACACTTGGTCATCAAATAAAAATTATTTATATATTTTTTAAGTTTATAACTAAAGGGTTAAAAGAGGAATGCAAAATCTATTAACTTTTATATTACAAAAACTAAAAAGAAGTTACAAAAATAATATTTATCATCTCTTTATACGAGGGCTGCTATATATATTTTTGGCTTAATAATGAAAATAGAAATATTTATCAACGAAAATGGTTTTATTGTGTTTCAAAATATTCTCCACCAAGATTTATATACTTTTGCAGGCGCTCAAACCAATTTTCGAAGCACTTTTTCCATTCCGATTGAGACACCTCCAAAACATKGTTTTTGAATGCTTCAACAGCATCTTCTGGCGACGAAAATCGTTGACCACGCATTATTTTCTTGATGTGTGGGAATAAAAAGAAGTCATTGGCTGCAAAGTCAGGGCTGTACGGCGGATGACCCATCAATTCGACGTTTTGGCAGGCCAAAAAGGTGCTGGTTTGAGCCGATGTGTGAGAGCTCGCATTGTCATGGTGYACAATGATTCGTCTTCACTTGTTCGTTTTTCGAATTTCTCCGAAGACTTCAGGCAAACAAATGCGTTGCTCAAGCGGAATAGTCGCCACTTGACCAGTTTTGCCGAAGAAACAGGCAATCATTTGCTTCGAATTGCTTCTTCCACGAACAAGTTCCGTTGGATTTGGCACGTCTTGGAAGACCCACACGGTCGATTGCTGTTTAGTTTCGGGCTCATACGCATAAATCCATGACTCGCCACCTGTGGCAATCTTATAAACGTATTTTGAAGCACCGCGATCGTATTTTTTCAGCATTTCTTTACACCAATCCACACGARCATKTTTTGAGCGATTGTCAAATTGTGCGGCGTCCAACGAGAATAAACCTTTTTTACGGCCAGGAGTTCTTGCAATATCGAATGTATGCTGGTGBGAGAAATGCATAGGCATGCCTCTATATGAAGGTATGTTACATGATGATCTTGCATTATCAGTTCACGCACGGCATCGATGTTTTCTGGCACAACGGCTGTTCTTGGACGACCTTCACGGAATTCGTCTTTGAGCGAGCGTCGGCCACGATTGAATTCGTTGAACCAGTTTTTCACAGTGCTATACGATGGTGCTTCATAGCCATACAAAAATTTTAGTTAATCAAACTTTCCAATGGAAATGTTAGATTGCACCTGGCAACACTTATTGTTGCCTAGGCCAGAAATATACATAGCAGGGTATCCGTATCTTCACTGCATGCTGTCCACCATTTTTTGACTTCGTTCTTTTGGGAGTGAATATCACCCTATTCAATGCCAGCCCATAAATCATGAAAATTTTTAAAGTTGGATCGCTGTCTGCCATAAGTATCCAGTTTGTGGACATGGGCTTAAATACAAATGGCCCCATTTTATTTTTCAGTAATCTTTTGATATTTAGTCGAACAATTGGCCCGATGCCATTCCATGAAAACGTCATACTAATGTTTTTTTTTCATTTAAACTCATCCTATATATCTAGGTTTCGTGGTTCCAAAGCACGTACCTCTAAATTTGTGCTGGTTTGTATCAGTGGAACTTTTGCAAATACTAATCGAATTTTGATGTAGCTTTTAGACAGGAGTGGATTATTCCTGCTAATTTGTCCAAAAAATTTAACTACGTTCAGCCGTCTTTCCACAAGCTTTCTGGATACGTCCACACCATATTCGTTATTAACTGCGATCATAATTTCTCTGGCTGACTTCAAAAGGATCGATTTTGCTCTTCCGTACCACCCCTACTATCGAGTTTACGTGGTCTTAGTTTTCTTAGTATCTTTTTCCTGACACAAGATCGGTATTTTCTAGTTGCAAAAGGAGCATTATATATAGTTTTTCGGTGCTTCATAGCACTCATAACATTTCGATAAAGCATTATTTCAGCAATTTCGACAGGAGCTCTTTCTTTTTTGCGGATATCGCACATAAGCGCTCTTCCTTCTCATTTAAATATTGACGAAATAATAAAATATTGTTTCGCATAATTAAACTACAGACACGYAAGAACGAAATTTTATATCCCAAATATCTTAAAAATCTTATTCTTAATCTCAACATCTTAGTATAAAAATTAGGTTTTAAATTTTTAATYCCAATATCTTCGCAGTAAGTTYTATTTTTTGTATACCGTTGTTGCGTTTAGAAATTGATAAGATTCTGTTTTTATGTTTTAGTAATCATAAAAATAGCATCAGAATTTAAAACATATATTTACCCTGCGTCTATATATTCTCCAACTGGCACACATTTTTATAGTGTTAGTCACAGCTGTCAGCTAGTCAATTTAAAGAGATAATAAATTTAGTGATTAATTTTACAGTCAAACAATTGTCGTAAACGTTCGCGTATGCCTCGTGCAATGGTCGGCGAGTTCAAGGCCAAGCAATTTATTATGCTAGCTACACATTCGCATACTACCATCTGTCAATACTTCTGCCAACGCAGCTACTCAATTATTTTTTTTATTACCTAATATTTTTTTCCAGCAATTACACATCAAATGTCAAAATAAAAATACACTTTGAGTTGCATGCACAAATATTGTACAAAAATGAGTGTGCAGCCAACGAGTTGGTGTTTTTGCAAGTGATAATGGCGACTAAAAATATATTCTTTGCRGCTATACTAAAGTAAACGATTCTGGGTACGTACAAAAACAACCGCATGCGCTTCTGTACTTGGTGTTAATCGCTAAATGTTTATCGGCTTCACTCAGAAATTCAGTCGTTTGAACACTCTCACACGCCGGGCAGCATTCCCATTCAAGCTTTCCACGCTGCAACGCCGCTATTTAAAGCATCAAGGCTATCAATTATTCTATGAACTTGCCTATGTTCAGACATTTATTTGAGTGTGTGTATATTTTAGCCAGAGAATTTAGCCATTGGTCGGTAAAGAAGCAAACTTGCACAAACAAACATGTGAATTTTTGCAAACAAAAATAAGCACCCAGCGCAGTTTAACGAGGTGTAYGCGCCTCTTGAAGGTCTCTCTCATAATTAGTAAAGTAAATATTTACAGCAATTTTTTTAAAACATAAAAGGTTACGTAGTTTTTTGCTTAGAGCAAACTTTTCTGTGTTCGAAAAAAAGKGTTTAACGGACAAACCGTTTCTCTTGCAAATTAAAGTTTTAGCAGTTTGTAATTTTGGCAGAACACCTAAGTTGAGAATAAATTTTTTGTTTGGCATTTGTGCCTAAATACTATGAAAGCATATCCAACTATTGCTTGCACTATATGTGTATGTATATATACTCAATATAATAGTTTTATATGTATATCAGTAAATTAAGTGGTGCCATTTATGGCTTTATTGAAATTCGACTGCTTTTACCCATAGAGGTCCATGYATTTGCAATTTTATACATACAACTTAACAAAAACTCAAGAACTCCTTATTGCCGGTACAATTTCATGATGCACAAAACCACGACTATCGAAAAAATCACTTTGATTTTGGAGAAGCTTGTGTGAGTTTTTTTTTTGGGTTTCGGCTCGTTTTTTCCCATCCATTCCGATTATTGTTAACTCGTTTGCCTATTATACTCGTAAACTCATGTTTCATCGGCAGTTATTATGCTCCCCATGAWTGTAGGACCGGAATTCGCATGACCAAGCATGTCCCAAAAGACCTGTTTACGGGGTTCAGCTTTATAGCGGAGTTTCATACCCAAAATATCCACCAAAATCATTYGAACAGCACTTGCCTGATGATTTTCAAACACCATATCCTTCACTTTTTTAATATTTTCATCAACTAAACAGGTYGATGGTCGTCCAGAAAGAAGCATGTCTTCAACRATCTCTTGACCGTCTTTGAAAGCTTTGTACCACTTGAAAGCTTATATTTTTGATAAAAATGAATCGAAACGCTTCGTAACGTTTTATTGAATATGTAATAAAATAGTTAATCTTTGTTATTAAAAGGTATAGAGAGGTTTCAGGCCGTACTAACTTGAATCAATGTAAGCCGGACAGATTATGTTTATAAAGAGTTAACCCAAGCGACAAAGATAGTAAATTTAATTCCATAAGTTGACTGCCAATAAAAAATTGGCTTGAGTTTCTTCAAAATTTTCGTGATTACCACAGAACTACCCTCAGATCGTTGTACAGTTCTTTGAGAACTTTGGAAATTCTTACTTTCAGAGCAAGCATAAGAATTCGAAAGCTTTATACATCTATTTACACTAGCGTTCGATGCAAGCAATCAGACATTAACTCGCAAATTTTCCTTTTACCTAATTTGCTTTTGCGACTGCACTTTCTGCGTCTATTTCTTCTTTGGTTGAACATTTGTTCACTCCACTCATTGAATTACACGTCTGAATCTAAATTTTGTTGCTGATATTTTCGTAGTTTCTTCAGATAGCAGACTTCTGTRGATGTTTTTGTTATTAATGCGACATCTACGAATATTCTATTATTTTAGCGTTTCCATGATTACTGCCTKTACGGTGCTCAACAAAAGGTCTCAAGTGTAGAATCTTTCCATCCACAGTTAATAGTAGAGGCAATTTGAATTCTGGATCCATCCGATAATATTTTTTAAGTTATTATATCCCCAGTAGTTCGCCTGCTTTATACTATATATCACGAAATTATCAAAGAAAATCGCAAGAAAGAATTACTAACATTAAATTTTTCAGTTTAACTTTGATCAAATTGTAATTTATGACTAGTTTGCACAAAACTGTAAAAATAAATTAAACATAAAATTTGCGGTGACGGTTGATTTATTGCATGTTATTGTTATTGCATACCAAATAGTTTAAGTTGCAATCTGAATATACAAGTTTGTCCTATACTTACTTAGCATGAAAGCAGTTGGTTTATTAAAATATTTCATAATAAACTGAGCATTTAATGCAATATTGGTATATATGTATGTTCACTTATTGTGTAAAAAAATTTATAGGACAGGAATATATGCTGGAAAAGGGTGCGGGGAGTTRGAATTATAGCAATGAATCTTTTCATTAGACTTAGAAGTATTTTGTGAAATGAATTTATGTGAKTGTAGTCATCGAAACTCCGTCATAGTTGAAATAGTAAAATGAAAAAGGGCTGCTAAACCGCCGATCAGTCAAAATTAATACTAGTTTCGAAAACGTTTTTTGTATTTCGAAAGATAATTCCCGAAATTCGAAACAGAATGTGACCTTAATGTAGTATGCTTTTGTAAAACAAAGTGGCAAGAAAGAACTAGAAAAACGTTTCTCGTTGCAAGCAAACCATTAGCCGGTTATGTTTTCAGATTTATTCTTACTTCTAGTTGCGGTGAGAAATGCACTTGTAAAAGAATGCTGGTATTTTAGCTTCTATGTAGCCGAACTAAATTTTTTTGTTTTAATATTTTTTGTAATATAATATATTTCTAATACTTATATATAAGTACAGAACTTTTGTGATAGGTTCGTATTGTAATGCACTCAAGACCCTTTTGAATTTATAGCGAATAAAAGATGCCAGTACTTGTACCTTACGCCATGGCCGCTGTCTGCAGAAAAAGTTTTAAAAGATAGTAAATATTTTCACCTCTGACAATGACAATCTCAAAGTCGTAAATTTTGCTATTCCACAAATTTAATGGCTTTGTAGCAAATCTACAAACGCATACAGCTAAACATAAATATTCCTAGGTCGAGGTAAGACCGTAAATAACTATTTACATATTTACTTTGTATAATAAAGTGGTGTGTTTGGACTTGTGTGGGCATGTAGTGAGTGCCCTTAAATTTTCACTAAAATGAAAAATCAATTTACCACCAGTGTGGCATACAACAACATGGAAATTTGTGAGCGAAAAGTGCCTTTTGCGGATATAACGGTACATTGATATATATGTATTTCAGCATGCGAAAGAGTTTTAAGCAATCACATTGGAATGAGTACCATTATACGTACATGAGCATTACCGTATACTCACTCGGCCTCTGCGTCGGTTTGCCTATTTGCCTGCTCGCCACCTCAACATGCTCATTACGAAGGTAAACAAAAGTTTTATTACCTTTTTATGACTCGGCTGGAGTCGCAAAGTCGCCATCTAAGCCAACTTGTAACCGAACACGCACACAGTCGCTCACTTACACACACATACATACACACAGCCATGCAAATTTACAAACGAATATGCAAACAACTGGAAAAATTATTATTTTTAGTAGAGTTGGAGACCTATAATGAATTTAACCCGGGTCTTTACGGCGCTGCCACGACGTTGGCTAACGGCAACGGGGGTTGCAAAAAGTTGTGAGAAAATTGTGTAGTCGATCTTTAAAAGGTTAAGCCGAGTTTGGGTTATTGTTACGTTGTTGGGAATAGTTTTTTGTGGCCGGTTTCATGGTGGAAACAATAAATATTTCACAGAACTCTGAGTGAATTTGTACTAAAATGCAACATAAATAAACACTAACTAAACACGTGTTTTATGTGTGGCATGTTGGTATGTAGGCGCCACACGCGTATCATGCAGCGCCAGCAGTTGGCTTTGAGCGCAACAAAAGTGTGTTTGCATATAAATTTGGTAGTATTACTTTTTTTAACAAATCGCAGTTCCGACAGGCTGGCGTCACACTTGCGTTTCTGCCACAAAAGCACCGTCAGCAAAAAATAGTTATTTCAATATGGAGCGATAAATGTTGGCGGGTGAATGTGCAAATGTCAGGCCATTGACACAAACTGACACCGGGACCATAAAGAGCAGAGAATATTTGTAACTGCGGYAATAAAAATTACCGTTAAAMTTAAAATTATGCAGTCGCTCGGCATTTATTTGCGGTACAACAGGAAGTTTGCAACAAATTAACTGCGTGTAATAAAAAATATTCAAGTTAGTTTTTCTGTTGGAAATATTTTAGTTAATGGGGATATGATAGTAAAATTTTAGAATTTAAATTAGTAGTGTGTTGGTTAAAACTCCTAAGTTCCCAAAYACTTAAATAATTTTCATTTGGATTTTAAATGTTTCTAACTTTAAAATGGAAATTGTTGGAAATACTTTTTGAACTCTCATATATACAGCTTTCTCATTTATTAACGTATAATGCATTTTCTTGACGTAGTAAATCAAACTAAATGGTATAAAAACCRTATATTTACTAAACCTTTGATAAAGTGAAGTGTTATTGGAARGTTATTCCACAAACTTTTGAAAAGAAGTGTAGTTTTGAAACAGTTAGGATATTTAACATGGCGTTTCAACTCATTTTGTTGGTTATTCTTTTACTGTTGAGGTTTCAATACAAATAATTTTCTTTGACCAAATCCTCCCGATCTAAACGAATATAACCCTCTATAATCGCTAGTTAGAAATTTAGTTTTAGTGCTTTTTGCTTTTTTAAGAGAATTTTCTACTAAATAAATAACGGGAGTTTGTTTTTAAAAAATTTTATGTACCTTAATATTCGGCAATTCATTTTTAAACATTTTGGATTCTCTTTTATAGGTGTATGGCGGTGAGCAACATTTTGGTACTCATAAACTTAAGCCACATATATACATATATATATAGGGTTATATATATAAATAATCGGGATGGCAAGGCGAGTTGAAATCCGGGTGAATACATGCTTTTTCATCCGTCCTTGGAAGCTATAACTTCCGTAAAAATTGAGATATCTCGACGAAACTTGGCATGTGCGTTTCTTTGGTTCACGAGTTCGTAGATGGACGTTATCGTACCACTGCCACGCCCACAAATCGGCATTAACCGACAACATTTAAAGTACCAAAACTAAGCATATAATTAAGATATAAAAGTCTTATTTGGTACATGGGATAGCAGTGGGTAGCGACACCTGTGGGCTAAAAATAAAAAAAAAAGCTGGCATATCTCCGCCCTCTAATAGGTTTAWTGTACATATCTCCTCAAYCAATAAATTACARTAACAAATTTCGTTCGAAACAGATATTTTAAGAATTCCTATCGATAGTGTGAAATGKATGAAAKCTGATGATAACCCCGCTTAAACTTCATGTAACGGTACTTTTAAAAATTACTAAAAGCGCGATAAATCAATAACCAAATATAGCAGAGACATTAAAATTTWCCCCGGAGATGATGTGACAGGGCTTTAATGAAACCGGGGTCAAAATTAGACGATGGGCGTGGCACCGCCCACTTTAAGATGAAAACACATATCTCAAAACCCGCCCGATCGATCACCCMATTTGGTATACGACATTGTTCGGATATTCCTTTTTTACAGTGTGAAAATGAATGAAATCGGACTAAAGCCACGCCTAATTCCCATATAACGCAATTTCAAATTCCATTTGAAACTTTCACTTTCCCRTACAAAAATTAAGAATGAGTTAATATACAAAAATTGTTCAASGCTATAGSTAGGGAATATGTGGATCCAGTGAATATAGTTAGCTTTTAGCCGAAAATTTCCGTCAATGTGTGAGATATATAATTGAAATTGAGAGAATCCYTTCATAATATCCGTWGTATTATGTGYGTATGCTACAAATGGGTTGAATCGGCTTAAKGCTTCCTTTAGCTCCCACATACATATTATAAATATTTTTGAACTTCCATATATCGGCCAACATAACTCACATCTTAATTAAATTGAGAGAAAGTGTTTTTTTAATAAAGGATCATTTTTGTGCTCAAAATAAATAGAAAAGGGTGGAAACTCACCCTACACCCGATATAGCTAACAAGCCTTATGCACTTGAAAGTATTTCCCTGGCTTTAATCCTTGGAAGTTATAAAATTATAAAGTGTTCGATTATAACTGAGATTGGCAAATTCAAGAACGCATTATTATGATTATATTATATATTGWTTAAAGGAATAGTAAAAACATACTAAGCAAAATACTAAGGAAACTTTTTATCTCCCACTCATTCGCCAAGCAATTTTCCCTTCTTTAATTACTCATGTACTCTATAGAGCCTTTGAGCTATATATTACCTTGAGTGATTCTATTTTTATTTCACTTATTCACAACTTTTCATTCTCAAGCTTTAAGCGCTGCATAAACACCTCCTACTTTTTTAAACTGTGTGCCGTTGCCTTTACTTTATCTCCCATCCACAAGTATTCCACGCCTTTTTGCTGCAGCCGTTGCATGAGTTGGCTTTCAGGTGACTGCACAGATGTGCCCATTAAGCATTGATTTTTCGTTTTTCCCCTAAGCTAAGCGAAGAGAGTGAAACCGAGTTGGATGTAATAAAAAATTCCCTCACCTCAAGAAATTATCAGAAGCACATATGTTGACGTTTGTATATTTATTTATTTTTTCCCTGCATATGCTAATGCTTGCCTGAGCCGGTGCTTGTGTGTGTGTATCTCGTACTTAATACTAATTTCTGTTAAGTCAAGCGTTTTAATTCGGTTTATAATCTGCCACGAAAGTGGCATGAGAAATAATGTTAATGAAGTTGCTTCGACAGTGTGCAGGCGGAGCTGATATTTAAGAGCCGATGATTTCTGCGCTTTAAAATTAAGTTATGAGAAGTGGTGTATGGAAAATATGATTCKGATTTTATTTATATTCTCAGACATACTACTACCAGACGTTGTTTAATTAATTTGAAAAGTTCTTATATTGAGAAAGTTTCTTTATACTCAATTTAAGAACTAATATTCAGAGAGGATWTTGTGATTCAAATTGCCAAGTTATAGTAAATTCAATTCCTAATTTGTTCATTCCACTGCAGCAGGAGAAATTCAATWTGAACTTGACAAAACTTTGTGTATTTTACTTAAAGTTAAAAACATTAGCATACTTTATGGCGCCAAAGCAACATATTGCAGCAAAGAAAATTTGGCTYACCTTCCTGCTAATCTAAAATTTGGAGGTTAGATCATGACTTTAGTTGCATATAATTTTCCTCAGTAGATGCCCGTATTGCATATTTATAGGCGCTTGTAAAGTCACGGTAATAAGCAACCCACGTTTTACCCTTTTACTTACACTTTGTCAAGCTGAGCGAATTTTAAAAGTCTATTAGCGTTAAATACATATACTAGTATATATAATTATATTCCAATTTTGCTTGCATGTAACCGTAAATATTGGTATACCTTCGTTTGAAAGGAGTGCCAAGTTCCTGCAAGGAGGTTTTTGCGCTAAAATTTCATGGCAAATATTTTGTGGTTCTGAATATTAAAATACTTATGCAGCAAAGTAGAGAGAAAACGCGCGGTATTTGTATTTTTATAAATGTATGCATATTTTTCGGCGAGTGAAAGTATGTACAAATTCACCTTCAAAAATAAAAAATAAAATATTTAAACTAAATTTTCGTTGGAAACATTTCGGCCGATAAGCAGCGAGTTTGTTGTTCTTGTATATGTGTGTGGATATTACTCTATAAACGCAAGTAACTGTAACAGCATCCTTTCGCCATATGTGAGCCTAACATTATGCAAGCCTTAAAGGAGAAAGGTAAAAAGGTCGCAAAATAAAGTTTCGCCGTCGGTTAAGTTGCATATTTTTAGGCTACTTATGCAAGACAGCACATGTAGCCGGATATATTTAGATACTTAATGCATTTAAATGAGAAAATTATGAAGCCCTTAAGCATATGTACAATTTTCGTTTAATCGAAAGTTGGCCAAATTCGATATATGATAATATGGGATATTCATAAATGCTCTCTGAACTTTTTACACTGGGCTACTCATAAAAGTTAAAGCTTAAAAATGAACTTTTTGCTTAAAATAATTTAAATTGAGCCATACTAAAATATTCACGAATGTATTTTATATWTTCTGTATACATATGTATGTATGTAATCAGTTCCTTTGACGCATAATTAAATTCCCCCACCTGCGCACTGCACCGTCAAATTGCACTTCATTTTAATAAATTGCATACTTTTATGCGCTCTCATTAATATGTGTGTTACAGTAACACTTCAGCTTCATTGCCAGCGGAAGTTCATTTCCGTCACTCCGCTGCTCAGTCYCGCCGCGCGCTCCCCGACCAAACGGGTGGGCATTTAGGCGCGYGAGCGCATATGTTCGCCGCCTTCCTGCAGCTCATGGCGTCAGCATGGAATTTTCTTGCCAACATATGTCGCTGCCAACTCAAGATTGAAGTGTTGTGCTTAAGTGCTTCGAGCATAAAGCCTAAAAGTAGGCTGTTGCATTTTCGCCCTCCACCCAAAAAAGTAAGCAATCGCATGCAAAACACTGCTCGTGCCCACTCGTGCTGCTGCACTTACAGTCTTGCAAAATGTGGCACAYACTGGCGTGCCCGCTGTGTATCACTTGGCTTCGCTACGTCAATTAACAGCAGCTTCATGCACTTCACTTGAGTCTCAAGTGTGCTTAATGATGCTCGTCGCTTGCATTTTTTTGCACTTAATGGCATACAAGCTGCACACATACATATATGCACGTATTGTGCTTGTGTTTTTGGAAGCATACATTTGGGCGCAAYAGCATTTTATTTTGCATGCCTCTATTATAAGATAAGAAATCACATCACCATTGATTTCAGCTTTAAGCCGAGGCGATTGCCAGCAGTGTTACATTTTGGCAATTTAACTCAGGCGTTACGATTTAAGATTAACAATTTTGGAGTCCCAATTTAATTACTAATGGATTTTAACACTCTAAATAGTGTACTGGTATAATAAGTTGGCAAGTTGTAATACCTAACAGAAACGTTCGAGACAAGGTTGCAAAGACTTTTTAATTGAAAATTTCCAACCAATATCAACCGCTCCGTGAAAACCGTTTTGAGTCAATTGAAGACTYTGAATTTGAATMGCGACCGGCATTGAAGGCTATTCTTTAAGTCGACTTTAACCACTGTTTGTAATTGGAAAAAAGGTTGGCGCAAGCGTATTAGGGTCAAGGGGATTACTTWGAGGGCACGAAATAGATTTTGAGGAAAAAATAAATAAATTTAAAATTAAGATGAAAGTCTTACTATTTCTTGCCCCTTGAAGTATAGCCAGGTGAGTATGTCTGAATATTTGCGAACTTGTGCTTCAGTTTTCCAGATATCGACTTGAAATTTTTGTACAAGTCCTCCTAATRAGCTGCTTATTTTTCGTAACCCCCCATTTTCGGACAACTATATCATATAACTGCTATACCAACTGAGCAATCAAAAGCATCGCTTTGTAAGGCAATCTTTAAGATTTGACGAGATATCTTCACGAAATTTGGCACGGATAATTGCGGAGACWGCGCTACAAGCACATAACCGCCATACAAATTTAACCATTAAAATCAAGTATTTATATGGAAACATATTTATACGAGTATGTGATGGGGTTTCTAGCMTCGCTGCAGCCAAAGTAAACACTTTATTTTGTTTCCTACTGAAGACCGGAATTTTCTGTTTTTGAAAAAATGCTTTGATCCGAGGGACGATCCCAAATCAACAGCAATTCATAATCTTCACAAATTTATAATAAACTGCCGATCTTTTTATAATTTCCTAGACTTTTTAAGATTTTTAATATTAATTTTCGCAATACTCTGTTTATGTTTAAAAWGAAGGATCTTGAAAAGATACAGTTTTTCAAGAAGTTCAACAAATCTGCCTCCCATTTGTAGCAAGAATGACATATTTTTTAATGTCTAATATTTACATGCTTGTTTTTTGCCCTCGAATAACTTTATCTCAGATACTCAGATTTTCATTCATCCAAACTTTCACTTTCTTAATTTTGTCACAGATCAGGTTTTCGATACATAACTGTACTATATTTGTACACTTTCATTTCTTTCAAACAAAGTGTACTGTCTTTCGCTTTTGACCTTCGTCATTTGCTTCTTTTCATTACCAAATAGTTGCTGTGGCACCACGAAAATCACGAAATATGATATGTTGTGTTCAAGGTTATGTGGCGCAGCTTTTTCGAAGCCAATTCTATTATTGCCAAAGCAAAAGTGTGTTACATTTGCATACATATTTATATAGTTCATCGGAGCTAAGGCAACAAATCACACACTCTGCACATACGTACAGCTGTGTGTGTATAGTACGCGACTCCGAATAATATAACGGCGCTCACTAACACAMATTCGACGCCATATTGTCGCAGTCATTGTTATTTTACTACCGACGCAAGCGGCGGCCATTGACGGGCTCATTGTTGTAACTATTGTTTTGTCGTATTTTTATTTMTGTAGTAATTTCATGTTACTCTTACACACACACACACACACCAACTACCCGCGCTCTCTCGCGCACGTTGACACTATTTGCGAAGCACTTGTCTTTGTTGCTTAGCCATTTGGAATGCTAAGTGTTTGCTGTGAGACGTGTAGACGAGCGGTGAGACGGTGAGACGGTGTAGACGAGCAAGTTGCCACAACTACGCCCGCCAGGGATGTATGTCCCCAGGAAAAGGAGCATATACGAATATGTGTGGCACATATACGCTTGCATGTGTTGTGCTAGCCCTGAAATATGTTAAATATTTGATTTTTAGCCTACTCTCACTCTCACTCTCATTCTTATACTCACACTCGCACTCACCATTCCCCTCCTCTCCGCATTTGTTACGTTGCCAGCCAGCGYAGAGCGTAATAGTTTTATTAGTATTTGCTCGTGTAGGTTTGTTTGTGTGCACATGAGTTTGTTTATTACATTTGACCTAGTTTCTGTGCCATTCGTTTTGTTTCCACCCAATTCGCCTTTTGCCTTTCCCCACGCCACATTTTCTACTTGCTGCCTTTTGCTATTTGTTCATTTTATTGTTGAATTTGTAAATTGGTTTTTCTTGACATTGTTTTTATTTCTTTGTTGTTATTTTTATTTCTGTAGACTTTATTGTTGCTGGCTGCGGTACC
Organism: Bactrocera latifrons; assembly: GCF_001853355.1. NCBI lineage: Eukaryota > Metazoa > Arthropoda > Insecta > Diptera > Tephritidae > Bactrocera > Bactrocera latifrons. Next base: position 100,851 of record NW_017537148.1, read on the forward strand.
CTACTTGAGCCACTGTTGTCTGTGGCGGCGTCATCGCAACAATTACAGAAATTTGTCTGCCGACAAAAAGTTTCAAACTACTCGAAGCTAGACAGAGAAGAAGCAATTATAGTATATTAGGAAATCTGCGGTCAGAAAGCTCTGTATTTTTGGTAACGGGTTATGGATTGGAAAACCGATAAAAGCACACCACAAAGCCAAGATTGAAGAGTCATAGATTTTCACTAAAATATGATTAAGTCGAGATTGTTATAAAATACATRTGTCCCTTTAAATTAATGCCGCTTTCCCCTATTTTTCGTATCTCGTTGGCAGTTACTTTTTGCTCATTTTAAGTCTTTAACCTACAAAAACACAAAAGAAAAGTTAACATCGGCTGCCCCGTGCAAAGCATAAAAAGATTTTAACTTGATTTTGATCGGTCATGTTGTATGGCAGCGATATTCTACTGTGATGCGCTCTAAAAAATATKTAAGAGGATTATAGCGCTGCTTCGAGGGATAATTTATAGAAAATTTCATGAGTATATTTTGTCAAATAAAAGAGTTGAGTTACGACTTCATTTTAAACTACCAGTTTGTACGGTAGGTATATGCTATAGTGGTCCAATTTAAGCAATTTCTTCAGGGATTTTTCCGTTGACTTAAGCAATATTCTATGCCAAATATCGGGAATGTATCTTGCCARAATAAAAAGTTACCCATACAAAGTCTTCATTTTAAGTGATCAGTTTGTAGGGCACACATATGTTAAGTAGCTCGACATCGCCGACTCCGAGAAAGGAGTAGCGTTTTGTGGAGAAACGAAAGAATGYTCAATTTMTATTCGATATCTCAAAAACTGAGGGGCTAGTTCACAGAGAGAYGCTCGGATATGGTTAAATCGTCTGATCTTCGTCAAGATGTGCCCAAAAATTAAGGTGACAWTTGAATTTAAACTGCACGCGTCGAAGGATTCGGAGAATTATTTTTTTTTTTAAGTTGGTAGTACTGTCAGTCATAGTTATGTCAAATTTCATGTAAATATTCATTAGTGTTTGAGATACGTGTCGTTTTGTGAGCTGCTAAAAGTGAGTTTTTCGTTTTTTGCTTACGGAATCAATTTTCTGCTGCGGATACGTTGAGGATGGTGCAGAAAGCCTTTTGTGATGAGATTATGTCTAGAAAAAATGTTTACAAGTGGTATAGTGAGTTGCCAGCCGGCCGGCCGTGAACGTGTCGAAGACGAAGAGCGTCCAGGGCGACCATCAACCTCAACCGACGAAGCTCACGTACAACGAATCAAAGATTTGGTGTTGAAAAACCGTCGATTAACAATTAGAGACCCTGCTGATGAAGTTGGCATGTCGAAAGGCTCAGCCAATACCATTTTGAAGGATGTTTTGGGTCTCAAGGGGGTCAAATCTCGACAGGTATGGAAAAAAGCCGTCGCGTTGAAGTGTGTGAAACGATGCTTTCCGATTACCAGGGTGTCATGACATGCATTATAACTAGCGATGAGACTTGGATCTATGCTTACGACCCCGAAACAAYCGATCAATCGAGCGAATATTGTGCCAAAAGAGAACCGAGACCAAAAAAATCGCGGCAAAGTCGCTCAAAAATCAAGGACATGTTGACTGTTTTCTTCGATTATCGTGGTGTTGTGCATTATGAATTCCTTCCAATCGGTCAAACAGTCAATAAGGAATACTATTTGAACGTTATGCGTCGAAAGCGTAATACTATCCGTCTAAAAAGGCCGGAATTAAGGAAAGAAAATTCCATACTGCCGTCGTAATTCTTGATCATTTCGCCAAATACTCAACCCATGTCGTTCCGCAACCACCGTATTCTCCTGATCTGGCGCCGTGCGACTTCTGGCTTCTGACTTCACCAAGCTCAGAAGACCGCTCCGGGGACATCGTTTTTATACGATAGAGGAGATTCAACCGCGCGCCAGTCGTTTCTTCTTTTCGCTACGTGGCGCCAATTAGATATTCCAAGTGAAGCCAGGTCCTTCTCCACTTGGTCCTTCCAACGCAGTGGAGGTCTTCCTCTTCTTCTGCTTACCCCGACGGGTACTGCGTCGAATACTTTCAGAGCTGGAGTGTTTTCGTCCWTCCGGACAACAKGACCTAGCCAGCGTAGCCGCTGYCTTTTARTTCGCTGRACTATGTCAATGTCGTCGTATATCTCGTACAGCTCATCGTTCCATCGAATGCGATATTCGCGTTAGCCAACGCGCAAAGGGCCGTAAATCTTTCGCAGAACTTTTCTCTCGAACATCGTACCAGCTGTTCTTTTGCATTTTCGAAAACCAATGATTTCGGTTGAAGCTGTACGTAAAGAGTTTGAAATGCCGTCCCGTAGTTCTCTTAGAATGAGTTGTGGGCGAATGTTATCAGAGAGCAAAARTGTCTGTTGTGATTGCAGCTTCTCGACGTCGAACTTTCCTTGTGTTTGTTGGCGAGCGTTTTTTGCTGCACAGAGGCGCGTGCGAATCTTGGCTGCAACAAGATAGTGGTCCGAGTCGATGTTAGGACCTCGAGCGCACGCACATCTAAAACACTGGAGACGTGTCTTCCGTCTATCACATAACCATATTTCGGGCCCCGGCGAAGTCGATCACCCTCAACCCATTTGGGGATGTTTCCTCGTTGAGGCTGAATTTACCGACCGTAGTGCMAAAGATTCCTTTCTATGCCCACCCTGGCGTTAAAGTTTCCAAGCACGATTTTGACATCGTGGCGGGGCCAGCTCTCATAAGTGCTTTCCAAGCACTCATAAAAGGCATCTGTGGTCACATCGTCCTTCTCTTCCGTCGGGGCGTCGTTTGCCATGGTCGTCATCAAAATTGGGGTCTCTCATCCGAGGCTGTTGTTGCGTTTTCATTGGGTTGGCTTTTTTACGTGGCGGGTCCCAAAACCAGCGCACAGCCCTATGCAGGGAACGTTTCCCCTTCTCACTTTAGCTCGCCTTCAAACGGATGTTTTTAGGCTACCCAGAGGATACTTGGTCAAGGACCGAAAGTCGTGAGCTGCTTGAGTCATATGTAAAAGAATCGTTTCTGGCCACTCCCAAGTGAATGGCAATCAGAGAACTATCCTCACTTGCGTGAACTTCTACACATGACTCCATCCTCCATATAAATTTATTAATTTTTAAACTAGTCGAAAGTGTATACTATCCTTGGCATTTTTAGTAATACATTATCTTTTCAGTTGACAACAAGCATGAGATAAAACCAGAAATAGGATTAGACTAGTACATTTGAGTATGTGTAAGTCTAAAATAAAAAAGCTGAAATCAAGTTCCAGACTCGAAAAATAAATAAGTTTTGAGAATGTGCCACTAATGTTATTGCTTCTACATGCGTCAAAAYTTCCAAAAATATGTAATAAGATTGCAATTTGACAACCGTAGACAAGCCAAAAATTGCGATGAAAGCATTGAGAGTAAAATAAAATGCAAAATAAATTGTGAATTTTGCGAACAGCTGGCTTGTAAACGTAAATGAATCATCCGTAATACTTTCTGCGTTAAGCGCCTGACAACCGGCTATGGCGCGCACATTCTGCCTGCAAACACTCACAAAATACTCACAAAAAGAAAAAAAAACACGGAAAGGCGACTAAGTGTAATTTAAAATTCATTTCACTTTCATATTCGTCGTGAGTTAATTTAACGCCAAGCTGTCATGCCAGAAAAACGTCGGTGGCAGCGGCAGCGCTGACTCTGGTGCCACACGTACGTAACGTTAAACAACACGGCTTCAAGTCATTGTTTGAAAACCGTGTGTGTGTGTGTTATTGCTGAAAAATGTGCGCGAGACACGCTAACTGGTTTTGCTGGCGGCAATTATTTTTCGTTCCATTTTTTGACTCATCAATGTGGGTAGGAGTGTGGGAAGGGCTGGATGAACACGAAGATGCCGTGACCGCCAATCTTGTTTTAGCTTTACACTTTAACAGCAACGAAAAACGGTATACACATAGGAAAATATACTCGTATGTTTATTAAAAATTTTACTTAAAGGTTTGGACCCGTCTGGTGTCCTTAAAAAGGTTCCTCTAAAGGCTCTTCCTAACAAATTATTCTGAAGAAGAAAAAAGGAATCGAATTTCTATTCTCAGGTTATATAACAAATAGATTTCAGTACATACAAATTTAAGAAAAAATTTTGAGAAAACCAAAAATAAAATATATTTCGTAAGGTCGAGCGTGAATGCGCGTGCACCCCTTGGATGCTCTGTTTAGAGTATAAAAATGGCGGTTACTGGGCCCTTCACAATCACCGTTTTCAATTTGGTATTTTCGGGCGGCGAAATTGCTGCTTAAATTAAGGGGTTATATGGGTTGACGGGTATTAAAAATCGATTTTTTTTATTTTCTTATTAAGTTTTACAACACCTCTGAAATATTGTTATATTTGATCCGAGTGATAGTTTCGGAGATTCGGATTTGAGACTTGGACGAAGCATTTGTTTTTACAATTTACAATTATAAAAAAATGGAAAAATTTTTTTTTTTTTTTTTTTTTTGTAAAAAATGTCTGATAAACATCCAGTTTTCAGTTTCTTTCCCCTTCGTCCAACTTCTCTGTTAAGGTTTTACAACACGTATTTTTTCACTTAAAATGATCCTGTAAGGAGTTATCCTGCCAACGACGGCGCATTTTTTCCGARGGGTCAACGGAAATACCGTCGCAATGGCCGAGTTTAAAATATGTTTTCCCAAAAAATTCAGAAATTCTTTGTAACCAAGAAATATTCTAATAAAAAATTTAATTTTTATATGACAAAAAAAAAAGTTTGAAAAAAGGCTGTATTACACCCGAGACACCAATGTAAATTTTTCTCGGAACGACGGGTTAATGAAAAGCATTAGTTTTCGTCGATAAACTTAGCAGTAAACTGATTATATAAAATCGAAATACTGACAAACAATCAAAAGTAGCTAATCGTACATGGGATTCAGTTAGGACGTCAAGTGGCAACTTGCGGTAGTCTCTGAGTACCAGCATCGCCCGATGTGGTGTGAATACTGCTCTCAAAATTGTAAAGTGTACTGCAAACACATGAACCTGTCTCTTATACACATCTAGATGTGTATAAGAGACAGATTGTAAAGTGTACTGCAAACACATGAACTGGCAAAATTAATTAAAAGCATGAAATTAAAACAGCATTATAATTAATATTTATTAAATTTTTAGCACCTCTGTGAACTGCCGAGTATGAGTCAGCAGAACGAAGTGTCTACATATGTATTGTCTCTTATACACATCTAGATGTGTATAAGAGACAGGTGTGAATACTGCTCTCAAAATTGTAAAGTGTACTGCAAACACATGAACTGGCAAAATTAATTAAAAGCATGAAATTAAAACAGCATTATAATTAATATTTATTAAATTTTTAGCACCTCTGTGAACTGCCGARTATGAGTCAGCAGAACGAAGTGTCTACATATGTATGCATGTTTAGTCAATATACGCCACCATATTACTACACACACAGATATAACAATCTGGTAACATTACACTGCTCGCATTTGAGTGCCGATGTGTGAAAAACGCGCAAAAACAATGCCCAGCTATTTAAGCGAAAACATATATGTATTGCCTATACAAAATTTCGTAAACGCACAAGCTTTCGCATACACAACGAGCCATTAATGTCTATAGCATTTTCAAACCTTTTCTTGTGTGTTTTTTGTATGACGAAATTGCAAATTGAAATTCCGATGGCTGTGATCAAATTTAATTTGATGCGACAAAAGGATCAAAGGCAGTGACATTTTGAATTTGTATTGCATTTTTTATTTGTCGCAATTCATTAAATTTAATTGACGTAATTATTTCGCACACAAAAGGCCAAGTGTAACGTTGACAATGCAGCGCATCTTTCTGTATGTCTATGGGCACATATTTGCGCGTATGTATGTATTTTTGACAGCTGATGTGCGAAATTAAATTTACACAAAATGAAAGCAATAACAATTCYTTCATGGCTGTTTGCAAACAAGCCAAAAAAAAAGCCAAAGGCAAATGCTTTCAGTTATATTAAAATGTGTTCGCTGCTTCTAATAAWCGCCAAATCTGGCGAACATTTGGAAAATGCTAYATATTTTGTCTACAAACATATATACATGTACCGGAAAAATTATATTAGACTCGTTTATGCTGCCCTCATGCCYCTTGGGCAGCCACAGCACTTGTGCGCCCGCATGTATGCAACRTTTTTTAGTTATTTAATTAAAGCTCGACAACTGCTTTAAATCCTAATTTATCTCCGCCATATTTCGCTTAYTACATAAACAGATTTCTGCCGCAACATGCTTTAATATGTTTCCCATGAATTTTATGAATTTCATGCATTTTATGGCCGATTTTTAAATAGTGAAAATAGCATTCTTGTGGCCATTAAGTTTTTTAGGTAATGACAAATATTCAAAGTCATAAATAAAAATTCATGCACAGCGTTTTTACAACGCCACCATTACCGTATGAAATTTATTTCAACCGCAATATAATGAAATGGCAATCATGTAAATGTTATCGTGTTGTACAACAACAAAAATGTGCATTGTTGCGTCGCTTTTTTCACCCGAAACGCGCTTGTTTGGCAATTAAAGTTTTTTACCGAGGAWCACATACATTAATGGGGCTTACATTAGCGTGAGCTTGGCGCAGTCATTCGTTGAATTATTACCCGCAATTCATTTTTAAATGGTGGTTGCATTAATGTAYACTTCGATTGTCAGACTTCATAAATTTGCGTGCGTTTTGTTGCTGTAATTTTCAATTTTTTATGTTTGACTTATTTTAATGATGTGCTGAAAGTACTTTACATCGATTTGTGGCATGTTATAGGCGCAGTGATATATGACCAGAAAATGAACATGTTGAAAAGCGAGTGTTTTAATACTTTTCTGTTAGAAACGGAAAATATAGGCTTTAAGCTACACGCAAAATTAAATTCTAAAGCTAATTTTTGCATATTAAAATGTAATAAGTTCATAATGACATATTACGTACGGCGACTAATTGATATAGAACCCTTTGTTAAGAGGCAGTACTTATATATTCATTGATAAGTAATTTTATTTGTTAATTGAGAGAGATTATTTTTCGATTCGTTACTCTTTAAACTTAATTTTATAGACTCCCAGGTAAATTGGTTTTAGTTTCGTTCAGCAGGTATACCTCCTATCAGACTATATAAGTGGAATTTCGATGTTTTATTTTGGAAGATGAAATTATATCTGCTCTGATCCCTGGTTTGGACTGTATAAAAAATATTTGTTCTACAATTTTTAGTAACAAATTAAGAGCAAAGAAAAAAGGTGTAGACTGCAGTAATTTTTTGGTTCTAAATATTTCTAATTCGTTCCAATATATCGTAAAGAAAATTCCAAYTTCCACATGCACACTTTACTTGATGGGATTTCCTGAAACCGTAGCCTATTTTGTCATTATTTAAGTTAAGGGTTAAATGCACTGAGTGCTGTCAATCGTCTTCAATGGAAAACTAAAACTCCCCTCGACATGTTTTTGGTAACATTTGATCCCATGGAGAACATAAAAAAGATTTACGAAACCAAAACCATATTAAATTCAATTATTTCTATTGAACCGGTAAAACTGCCTAAGATAATACCACAATGTAAACATTGCCAGTCATTTGGCCACACACAAAACTATTGTGGCAAAAAACCAAGATGTGTTAAGTACGCCGGTAAGCATAAGACATCTGAATGTTCGAAACCAGAGAAGCAGCAGCCTAAATGCTGTAACTGTGGCGAAGCACATCCAGCCAACTATCGAGGGTGCCTTGTTGCAAAAGAAYTAMAAAAAATACGAGCTAACACAATCGGCCACAAAAAAGGTGATGGTCTAGCACAAAAGGTAGAAGGTACTGTAGACTTGGGGAAGAAAATCAATGAATATCATCAACAAGAAGACCCTAAAATTACAGCGGAAACATCAAAAAAATCTACTTTTGCTCATGTTTTAAAAGAAAATAATAATAATAATTCCAATAACAGCATTTTATCACAGTTCTTACAGAAACTCAACAAGCAAGACGAATTCAACACTTCACTACAAAATCGCTTATGTAAGCTTGAAAAAATATTTTTARTACCAAAGATGGCTAAATCTATAAAAATTCTTTTATGGAAATCAAATGGTTTGGTCAGACATAAGAATGAAATCGAAATCGTATTAAACTCGGAAAATATTGACATATTTATGATATCGGAGACATATTTTNCTGTAGACTTGGGGAAGAAAATCAATGAATATCATCAACAAGAAGACCCTAAAATTACAGCGGAAACATCAAAAAAATCTACTTTTGCTCATGTTTTAAAAGAAAATAATAATAATAATTCCAATAACAGCATTTTATCACAGTTCTTACAGAAACTCAACAAGCAAGACGAATTCAACACTTCACTACAAAATCGCTTATGTAAGCTTGAAAAAATATTTTTARTACCAAAGATGGCTAAATCTATAAAAATTCTTTTATGGAAATCAAATGGTTTGGTCAGACATAAGAATGAAATCGAAATCGTATTAAACTCGGAAAATATTGACATATTTATGATATCGGAGACATATTTTRCGTCACAAACCTATTTTAAAATTAAAAACTATGAAACTTACCATACAATTCATCCTAGCAATTGCGCCCGTGGYGRAAGCGCAATATTAATTAAAAATACGATTAAASATTTTGAGGAAGAAAAACTTTCTGATAAGTTTCAAGCTACAACAGTGACTATTTACGGAGTTAAAASTCCGCTCTYACTTACCTCTGTGTAYAGTCCTCCAAGGCATCAAATCCARTTTGAAGAGTAKCAGCACTTAATAAACAGACACAGGTATAGATTCATAATGGGTGAAGATTTCAAMGCTAAGAACACGCACTGGTGCTCAAGGCTTACGACTACAAAGGGGAGAGAACTCTATAAAGCCCTGCAGTCAACCGGAAGTTACGCATTTTCGACGAGCTTACCATCATATTGGCCATCAGATAATCAAAAGGTTCCAGACCTCATAGATTTTTTCATTGTGGGCAAAATATCCCGGAACTACTTGTCGATCAATCAGGGTTATGACCTTAACTCGGATCATTCCCCAATCTATTTAAGCTATAGTGAAACCGTCATCTTTAAAGACAAAACAGCGGTCTTGTATAATAGACGTACAGATTGGGAATATTTTAGAACAATCATGGAATRTTACGAAAGTAAATATGACTCTATATTAAATACAGACCAGTTGCAATCTGAAATTTTACACTTTACAACAAGTATGCAGCACGATACTTGGAAAAGTACCCCAGAATTAAGGAAAACTGCATTTGACTCTCAATATCCCAATGATATAAGAGAAATAATTAAATTAAAGAGAAAGCTACGACGTAAGTGGCATCAAACTCGTTGCCCAGCTGATAAATTTATTCTAAATAAAGTTTCTAAAGATCTTAATAGGAAAATAAAGAGGTTTAAAA
>NW_017537148.1:111630-130493 GCF_001853355.1 Bactrocera latifrons
ATATGGAGCTATGGTGCACAACTCTGGGGATGTACTAACGAAAGCAATAAGAAAGTCAGCCAACAATTTCAAAACAAAGTACTAAGACTAATTGCCAAAGCGCCTTGGTATTGCAGATGTGCTGATATAGAGAAGATCTAGGCGTAAACYCGGTTAACGCAGAAATATTAAAAATTGCAACAGCACATAGTGAAAGATTGCGACAGCATTGTAACGAAGAAGTAGCTATGTTAACTTCTASAGATGAACCACCAAGACGACTCAAACGCGTTAAACCCAGCGATCTTTCAAATTAGTCAATACTCTCATAGTAGTTTTGTAATTTTGTAATTATACGTAAAACTTCATATTCAAGTTGCTTGTTAGTTCTTTCTTTTATTTGAACTAGTTGTAATGTATGAATAAAATAAAAAAAAWTTWWWAAAAWTATTTAAGTTTGCTTTGTGAAATTTTTAATACCAATGTCACTCTTCTGAGATATTACGTTACAAGTACTAAATGTATAAATAAGCACAATGAACTGGCCATGTTCGCCAGTCTATACTTTCGCCTGCCTATCCCTTTAATGAAATCGTTCTGGTATCCTTCACTATAACATATAGCCGCTATACAAGCTGAACGAACAAATACTTATCCATAAATCGAAAACTTTTTTATTTGACTGGCAAAATTTGGCTCGATTTAATGTCCAACAGAACGGTGAAATTTTCGGAGAAATTGTTCAGATCGGAATTCTATAGCATATACACAGCTGTCAAATATACTGACCAACCAAACTCAAAATAAATACTTTTTCCACCCTTTTATGCTGAAAGAAATGCACCTGTGAAGCCTATGACGGCTTCGGTACAACCTTGAACTAACATTTGTTCTCTTTGTGCAATGGTGGTAACTTTTTAATATTTAATTATTTTACAAACTACATTATTTTTTTTAATTTGTGTACAAGGTGCTAAAAAAAATTTAATGCTAAGAATTTTAAGGTCATTAAAATTATTAAATATTTGTTCATACACATTTTGTTTAAAATTTGGTTTCATACCACATTATGTTCAATTCATAAACTTAGAAATGTTGAAATTCATTTGCGGTTTAAAATATTAAATAATTAAAAGCTCGACCACAATTTGCAATAACTTCAACTCTTAAAAATACAAAAAAAGAAAAAAGCAAAGTTACCATACTTTATGCAAATATGCTAAAGTATACAMGTAGGAAAATATATTAACTTCAGAATCAGCAAACTCCCCACCAAAGTGGTAATTAACTGCCACCAACCTCGCACAGCAACAACCTTCACATTTTCATTTTCCGCCATAATTTATACATATTCATACTTAAATTTTAGCTGAAAAGACAGTGAAGGCCGTCTCCCTTTCAACATCAGCTTTTAGATTTACTTAAGGCATGGCTCAAGACAATTTCATAGAACTTTCCTTAATACGCAGCAGCTTCTCATTACGACGGCTAAGCACTTTTCTATTTTTGACATTTACCTCGTCAAAATGGCTGCGCAGGATTCATCCTAAACTCGAAATTTGTCTCAAAAGGCTGACGAACAAAGTCGTACCTACTGAACTTTCCCACTAAATGACTTGACTTTCTGTGTATGCCAGCGGCCTCTTACATACACAATGTTGTTTTTGTGCAAGAAATTTGCATTGTTGTTGTAGTTGTTATTTTTCTTTTAAACTCCCCACACCCATTACGGCTTGAATGATGGCACATTATTATTATTCAAGCTGGGTAATTTGTGAAATTTGTGAATAGTTAAGTAAGTGAGTCGAACCGAATGGAGGCTGAAGCAGGATAAGGCTGAGTGCAGCAACAACGATAATAAGTGGTTGGCAATAGGGTGCTGATTGTATATAAGTATAGATCAGCTAGAGGGCGAATCTGTCATGTCAGCCGGCCCACTGAATGGTACTACAAGCGACAACTCCAATTTCCCAAAAGTTGATAGGCAGCGCATGAAGAGCAAAAACAACTAAAAATGGGCGAGTGAAGCAAACGTGGCAACGCAAATGTAAGGCTGTCAACGCGTTGCCGGGGCGTGAGCGGAAGCTGTTGAGGGCCTGTCACAAATTATAAGCAGCTACGCATGTTGCATACAATTAGTAGTAATTTTCTACTTATTTCTCGCTTTTGCGTGGCATCTACGCTTTCGCCTGAAATGCCAAACAGGTGAATATTAATAGCAATTCGGTGGACAGGAGCTGGTGTTTGGTGCTTGAATGAGTAGCGAATGCACGAGCGAGTTTGGCAGGTGGTACGCATACCAAAAAAAGAAAAGCGAATTCTATTAATTTGCTTCTACGGCTTGTGCCGAAAACTTTGCACAGACAAACAATGTTTTAATTGCSTACTTAACGGCGCAAACATCCGCCTCATAATTAAGCACAAAGCGRTGGGAAATTTTTACTTTAATAATTATTTATGCTTCTTTTTAGGCTCATATCCGCGCTGTGCGCACGGCCTGCCAGTTATTTTTTTGCGTCTAGACAATTAATTATTATCAATATTAGCATACATCCAGGCGCTGTGCCGTAAAAAAGGTAGTCAACAAAGCGATTTTCTGGAACATTGTTGTTGTTCTAATATTAAACTGTATAATTATAAACAAGCAAACTTCTGCAATAATTATGTTGCACGCAGTGAAAATAAACGGTAGGATTTTCAGGAAAGTATGARATTTGGCAATAACCGCCGCAAGATATGCAAACAATATCTTATAATTTTCTYTCTAAGCTGGTCTAAAGTTTCCGCAAAATCGTTGTAATATATTTTTAGGAATGGAAATTGATTTGTTCTGATTTTTGYYGTTGTTCTAGCTTATATYYATGGAGAAAATACAATTTTTATATATATTAAAAAGCAATGCGCTAACCGAAACCTAGTCAATTAAAGTTGAATTAAAGTTTTTTTATGATTAAAGATCATCGCAGCAGATTTTTCAGCAATATTTCACGTCTCGAGAATTTTCTTGATATTTTAGCGAAGCAAAAATAAAGTTTTAAGAAGAACATAACCTTCCAGCAAAATACATGTAAGGACTGCGCTTTCCAACTGTGGCAATGCGCCTTAAAGTCGACTCCATCTCATCCAATGTGTGTGAAAGTTTGCCTGGTATTGCTGATCCCCTGAGTAAAAGGGTGGTGGGAGAACGCAAGTCACGCTCAACTGAGGAATAAATGCAATACTAGCTGTATGTAGTCTGTTTAAGTTCAACTAAACATGAAGAGCGTGGGCGGCCTATTTCAAATGCTTGCACTGAAACTGCTATCGCCAGCGCCGCTGCTTACACACTTTTAGTGGCGGTGATGGTGGAATTGATTTTAATTAGTCAGCTGGGATGAACAAACAAGAAAACAAAAACCATACTCCAACACATAACGGTATAAGCAAAGCTCACACRCGCCCAAAACACTTTTCCACAAAAACTCATTTCATAAAGCCCGCACAAGCAAAATGGCGCTACGCAGCTGCGGCTAATGCACAATACAGCATAAAAAATATACGAAAACCAAAACAAAGAAACAAGAAAAAATCGATATGTCGGATTTCCGCGCTTAATTAAGGTRGGTGGAGGCTTATGTTATATTTTTGGTGGGCTTTAAGTTGCAAATCCCTMTCGTTTATTATTTTTAATGCCGGTTGAACATATTATTAAATTTGAAAAGAACAAGCCGCAAAGCACGCTTCACCATGTGGCAACAATGCGCCGCCAAACAATTACAATAAAGCCTGACCTGCTTTCGTCTGYTGCTCAGTTGCGCATTTCAATGCCTCGACGCAGACGCATTCGCGGTAATTCACTCAAAATTACTTGGCGGCTTCCTTCGGCCCAACAGTTTTTATGGCCATACATTTTCGACGTTTCGGTTACTTATTTCATTATTTGCACAACATTTGGTGTTTGACTTTGTCGTCATTTTATTTATTACGTCAGCACGGCACACTTGTGTWCAAAAGAAATTCTGCAAGCGTTTTGACAAAAATAAATATTTAAATTAAATAAATAAATAATGATTAGCAAAGCAACTGCTGCAAACTGTACAATATAATATGCTTAATTAGCTGCCACATGGAGGACTAGGTAATTCTGAAGCACTTTAATCAGATGAAAGTTGATATGGCAGTTGCCTTAGGTCATAAAGGTTATGGATATATGCATTAGCGATGATATCTAATTAGGTTAACCACCGTTGTGGTTAAGCAGGCGGCTGGGCATGGAAGAGGTGTTGTGTTACAGACATTGGCTATATTTAAAAAAAAAATACGCCTCGAGCGAAGCTAATAATTTCCTTGAGTACTAAATTACTGTTTCAAAAGTGATATTTTTTTAAGTTTTGGATAGTTGTATTGCGTAAGTATACAAACACAATAATAAAGGGCATAATTATAATCAACCAAACTTCTTACGTTTACGAAAAATATTTTGAGATACTGTCTCTTATACACATCTAGATCAAACACAATAATAAAGGGCATAATTATAATCAACCAAACTTCTTACGTTTACGAAAAATATTTTGAGATATTTTTCAAAGAGCATTTACATATCTCCTTAAAGGATTTTTTTTTTCAAGTAGTTAGAAGCGAGATACAAGTTTTTCTATCTCATAATAAGGTCGGACTTTCCCATTAAAACTAAGAGTTCATACTTGGAAAGCATTTCTTAGATGTGTCTATACACCATATTTTTAGAGTACGAAGCGAATGAAATATTATTTTTTCTTGAACCACCCTAATGTTAGCATTTTAGAAGCTCGAGGGATACTTTTCAACAGATATATTAAGTGATTTCTTTTGGAAGGTAATTTTGTTAAAGATTTTGAAGATTTCGCAAAGCTTGGAACTAAGAATGCGTTCAAACGAAAATTATTTGTGTCGCTCATTGTCGTCAAATTCTTTTTGGGGTCTTTCATTGCCATTCAAAACCTTGAGTCAGACACTTTTCGGCATTTTTTCCTATCAAGATATTTTTTAATATCATCGGCCTCAACACCAGCGCCATTAGTTCTGCTTTCTCCAGACTGGGTCTTGCAGTGAAATGGGTCTGCTAGTGAACCACAGCAAGACGAAATATCTCCTGTCATCGCACAAACAGTCGTCGCACTCACGTCACTGTTGACAGGCATAACCTTGATAGTCGTATTACGGACGCAATTCAACTCGTCTCGTCATCCTGATCAATGTCACCAACAATTATCTATAGCCAAACGGTATATTGTAATTAAATAGAATGAAGCCGGTGAGCCAATTTCGGAGTGAGGGAAAAAATATCAGAGCTTATTTCGGATGTCATAAGAAGAAATTAATTGAAAATTAAATTTTACGACTTTCTTCGCAGATAATGGCAGATAAATGCTTGTTGTACCGAAATTTTTACTTCTTCCTTTAAAATGTACTCAATTATTTACATTTTGTTAAAACTTCAAGGAATTTTCTCCAACGCATTGGCACATACCACTCCAATAAAATAAAATATTTCCAACTGTAACATAAATGCATCCAACGCCACGCAAAGTTTGCTAAAATCACACTTCCACATCATTGAACTCAAATGGAGTGCTGCAAAGTTGTTGAGAGCGCACTCATACTTCAACACTGTGTTTGTGTGCGCAAAACAAAAACAGAAGTTAAAAATAAAAACCAAAAGAAGTAAGGAAGGTCTAAGTTCTGGCGTAACCAAACATTTAATACTTTCTCTCAGCTAAGGTATAAAGTTAACCTGAACTCCGCCAATATTTATATTATCTATTTAGGGCTAAAAGAAATGTTGACCCGATTTTGTTCCTTTTTCATATAAAATCACTTATAAATATTTAACTCCATATCTATCACGATTAAATGTAGGTGCTCGAACAACAGTTTTATGAACATAACTATTATACTCTGTGCAACATGTTGCGAGAGTATAATAAYCAAGTAAATAGTCGTACGACCTTTCGGAGAGTAATTCAAGAGAAAAATGCATAAAATGTGTGGCAAGATGGAAATATATTTACAAAATTATGTTGCGAATGCACCCGGGAGTGGAGAGCAATAAGAATAAAAAACACACAAATATCTACTAAATTATAGCACTTTGCATGCAGAGGAACGGAAGTTGCTGCATTACCAGCGGCGTTTGCACTGCTGGTTGTGTGGATGCTACATAAACACCTTTCAACATGCCAAAAATGTTTCACACCACAATAAACGCGCACAAACACTCAACATTGCATGCCGCACTTCGCTTGCATGACGCCGCATGCTGCTAGCTGCTAGTTGCATTGAAATTGCATTGAACTATGAGAAATGAAATGGCGCTRAAAGCGAGTTCACGAGCTCTTCATGAAAGACGCTGTGCTACACTTTGACTCACTGAGCAAGTGACTGGTTGAGTGAATGATGAAGCGTCTGCCTGCTATTGACGCACCTCCATCGCACGCAGCTGTGGGTGTGCTCATAAAAGGTGGACTATTGACAGCAGCTGCAGCGGCGCCGCGCCATCAACCTATCAAGTATGCACACGCTCTCTCAGAGAAAGATAACAGAAGGAAGTTACCTGCAGTTTCTGTGTATGTGTGTGTGTGTGTGTGCGTGTTTCTACAAATAACTGCAAAATGAATATTACTTTGCTACATTTTTCAAATGTCAAGCACACGCGCTCACACAGAAATATTCCCATCATTCGTCATGCGTAAGCTTTTCTGCAAGTGTTGCGTCAAATATTTGTTTTTCTGCACTCAAATATGGGGTTCATGAGAGTGTGTGTGTACTTTCTTTTAATATTTAGACATCATAAATTTGCCAAGTGATTTTGTATTTATAAAAATAAAATAATAAAAAATAAATTCTTGAGTACATAACAATTGAGCTTTTAAGGATGAGCTTGGTGGAAATGTAAACTAAATCTAACCGAAATTAATCGCTATTTAAACCTCTATATRAGTATTTATTCCAAAACCCAAGTGAAATTTTTGAGCTTTTCTAAAAAAATAATATTTCCACAATGCCTCTTTAACTCACTTTAACTTAGGGTCCATAAATTTAAGTTTGAAGAAAAAGTGTTCATATTTTTAATAAACGGTGGTCTGAAGAGTTTAGACCTCTGTGTTATTACTAAAGTAATTTTCTCAACTTAGGCATATATTGGAATATGGCGCTTTGGTATGGAACCCTACATACCGAATTAATTSTGACAAGTTGGAGACTAAGTCAGATATTAGGCTAGCCGTTTCAAACTCATAAATCTTTCTAGCCATAGAGAAGCGGTAGGCATATGAGTGTTAGCAAAACTCCAGAATGAATCGGTTTGCAGTTCATTTCTATTCTTCAAACTTTAATTTAGTATCCAGCTTTGAAATAAATTACTTTGAAATAAGTAAGAATAAATAATAACCAAATTTCGAACTGATATAAGACTACTACTAATATAAGATAACTCCATAYTTTGYTTCTCTCTTTCTTGCAACACTAATATGATGTGCATGTAGATTGTGATTCTTCGAGCATTCGAGTTTGTTGTTCCATCCTGTACAATCCAATCGCTGTCGAAGCCATCAAAATAACAATATTAATTAAGGAGACGATTATCTTGCCCTTCCTTACATCCACTCAGTTATTGATAATCATTCATTTGAGTAATACCGTTGGCCCGAAATAAAGCAGATAAAAATACGCAATAATGAAAATAATAATATCTGCATGGCGAAATACTTACACGTAACGGTAAGTGTTGAAGCTGCTCGTTATAAACGTCAACAACAGATACACGTCATTTGGTTGTCTGCCCTCGCTCTTCTGCACGCATGTTGCTATTGTTTCCAAATACGCTGAGAAATCCCAAGCTGAGTTCCCTTTTGACATGCTCTTCATACATCATTATATATAAGTATGTATGCATGTATTTGTGGATTTAAGACGAATGCTTTCTTATATTTTTCGGAAGTTCATTCCACACAAAATATTGTTATTGTTATTATTGCTGTGCGTGCAACTGGCTTGATGATGACACTGCTGCTGCTGGTTGCTTGCTGCGAAATTCTTTATTGTTATTGTTATTGCTGAATGTTAACTGAGCGTTGTYGWKATAGTCTGCGACTGTTATTACAGCAACATGCCACAAACGCATTGTGCCACAAGAAGTTAAGCATATTTATATATGCATATATGTA
This sequence comes from Bactrocera latifrons, assembly GCF_001853355.1. Taxonomy (NCBI): domain Eukaryota; kingdom Metazoa; phylum Arthropoda; class Insecta; order Diptera; family Tephritidae; genus Bactrocera; species Bactrocera latifrons. The sequence goes on from NW_017537148.1 coordinate 119,796, forward strand.
TATATCGGCGTGATTGTGTTTTAAGTGCAGCATCACATGCAACAATAACAATAACATACAGGAAAAGCGARTGGAAACAGCTGCAAGATCGCAACCAACACTCGCACTCACACACATACACGCGCAGCTGATGAAGACGCCGAACAACAATGCAACACGCACTCGACGCACACGCAACACAATGTCGTGCGTTTGCGCTGGCGGATGACGTGATTGCCTGCGAGTGGCAGTCATGCAACTTGACATTTCGCCCGGCTTTTGTTTTCGTTTTCAGTGCCATCAATTGCTGTTTTACGCGCTTGTTGTGATTGTTTTTACTTTAAATTGCGCAGCAGTGAGTTGATTACCACCGCCGCCCATCTGCACTTGCATTACGACACACATGTGTGGCAATTTTATCGCATACACCCATACCGAGGCATATGTACATAGTGCTTTGCTGGATTCTGGAGCGTTGTCAACATGCCRCAACCAAGCTCCTGTCACTCACAGTCACATATGTGTGTGCGCTGTTGYGTGTGTGGTGGTATGGCAGTCAATCAAGCAGGCACTTAGCGGCGTTGTTGCAACAYGTACATCAGTGGTGGTAGAAATTAAACGGCATGACGGTGCTGATGTTACATGCAGCGCTGTGTAGAGCATGCTTTCCAGCCGGTCGGCCAGCATGTTGCACATTGTTGCATTTAAACACGAAAATTGCATGCTGCATGCATTGCGGCCACGTGAAACATACCTGCAGCGACTGCAGACCGAACGTGCAGTGATTGGTTGATTGCTTGCATTGCATGTCATCGGTATTGCTTTTGTTGCAAATGTGCCTTTTTGTACTCTTACATATAATGCATAGGTGTATGTGTGTATAAGTTCTTAAATAATTTTGTAATTATTTCGCCTTAAAGACTTCTGTGTCTACGTGCTAGTCGGCACAATTATAGTAGCGCATTCGCTTGCTGGTGTTCTTGCAGCAAACGTTGCACATGTGCTGCCTGGTCAACGAACAGTGACTACTACTATTTCAGCTAGTCACTAAAGCGGAAATGTAGGTCTGTAGGACAAACACCAAGAAACGCGATAACTTCGCTTGCACTGAAGCTGGAGTAACGTTTTCAAATGAAGCCGTTTCCATGCAAGGGCTTTAATCGTTCAGTTTGTTTGGTATATGTTATATGTATATGTTCCGAATGATTTCTTGAGATACTGTGCTCTTGCCTTGCTTAATAATATATGCCAAATTTTTTGAAGTTATCTTGTCAAATGAAAATGTTTTACAGACAAGAACTCAATTTTGATAGTTCTATTTGTATGGCAGGTATATCACTTTGTTGCCCGGTATCGCCGGTACTGATAGCAAAGGAGTTCCTTGGGAAGAAAGGAAGTATGTGTGGGCGATATGTCAAAAGTGAAACACTATTTTGTATATACAAATATAGTATATGGCTAAGTGGACTCAGTTGGTCTCGTTATGTTTTTTTGTTTTTATTTTGATCATTTGTATTTAATATATGTAAATTTTATCAGGTCTCTTTCGATTATTTCTGGGTGTGACAAGCTTCTTGGGAAACTGAATATGTCAGGGTATGAAAAGAGAAACGCTCTTTTGGTAAGCCTTAGTATAGTTTGATGCGAAGGTAAAGCGAAACTATAACTTCTATGTGGAGGAAATATTAAGCAGATTTCCAACCTTTGATAAAGTATTCTAGCAATATTAGGTTTTAGAAATAAACTGGTTATCCTTTTTCCATTTTTCCGAAGAACATATTTACTTTTGTTGTGTTTTAGCAAGAGTTCTTCAACAAAATTATAACTTTTATTGCACTTCTCTTCAACTTCTACTGTATTTTTAATAAAATACCACATGCCTCTACTTCCGTTGACTTGTTTTGTTGTAATTTATTGGCAAGCATTTCWGAAAATAGACTCAGTCTCCAACATGTGATTATACAGAATTGAATTATGCATTATTTAATATTTAAAATATTAATTAAATGTAAATATAATAAAGTAAATGCAAACATATAAAATATACAAATGTGTCAGCAATGTAAACATGGCAAATATTTATGAAATTCACTGGAGCATTAGCGCTGAGTAAAAAATATTTATAAATATAGCAAATAAAATTAAATTTAGCAAAAATAAATTCGCAATAAATTGCAATAAATAACAGACAAAATGCAGAAACGGTGCAATTATACCCAACCACACATRCGCACACATACATATCAGGCTAACTTATAGTCAATGACAATGAGTTTGTGTTTGCGCCTGAAGTTATGCAATGTGTGCTAGCAGCTGCGCAAATATGCACAATTTTCGATGAATACAATGACAGCGGCAATAATTTCGAAAACAAATGCAACAATACGTGTAATTTATAATTCAATGCGCAAAAACGGCAGTGGAGCCTAGCGCCATCCGCCGCTTGCAAATTTGGCTATGACAGTTATRCAACATTATAGACAAACAGCTATGTATCTTTGTTGGCAGTAAGTTAGGATTACACTCTAACAAACAGTTATGTGCTACACACGCGTATATTTTTGCAATATTTGCAATTTGCATGCATAAGCGCAGCGCACATAAATATATCCTGCTATGCCACAAATATTGTTGCAACCACCTTTGATAGATAGTATAAAATTATTTTTTGTGTGTACTTATGTGTGTGCATGAGTTCTAAATTTGCATATTTCATGCATTCCGCTGCTAAATTATAAATTTGAAATCCACTTGACTGCGCCTAAACTGCTGCCACGGCAATGCGCTTAGCCATGGTTGTATAGCCGCTGTACATAAGTATACATATATGTGTTATGGGTTTATTTTCGCAAGATATATTTTTAATAGGGTTAGTAAAGGCTTTATATAACCAGACTGAATTAGTATTAGTTATCATGCTATTTGGAGAAATATGGTTTCACGAAATTATTGCAGAGTATTGGGCTTAATAGCTAAAAACTCAATTGTTCGTAAACTTAGAATCGAAAAATATTTTTGTTTTATAAATTTTGAACATTTTTTATAAGATTTGTTCCTTTATCCGTTCCCGGCTTTTTCTTTCAAATTATTCAATAACTTTTTTGACTTTTAAATATTTGTTGTTATTTATTTCAATTTATTTTCGAATAACTTATTTATTTATGTCTGAATCAATGAGTTGCCTAGTGTGTATATATTTCACTTACCGAACTCTGAACAAAAATGAAATGGACTCAGCGGCCTAGATATTAAAGGAAGGAGATTTTAAAATACTTTTTTGTCTTTCTGATAATCCTACAAAGCTTCACTTCAAACCCTTGGTATAAAGCTATACATGTCTTTACTGCGGAAAATATTAATTTTTTTCTTTAAAAGRAACRTCCCACCCCAATGCACTATRTRCGAAAGCATAGTAATTAGCAATTTTATTTATTCACTGATGCGTTATCATGCAAGGAATTAAAAAATTGCATTTGCTCACTGGGATTWTRAACTATTTYCCCCGTAATACTCAAAATTATTCAGACTACCTATAGCGCATATAATTAAATAACAATTAATGAATTATTTCAGGTTTTTTGTGTTTCGGCATTTAAATTCAATTAACAAATTAGCATTACCTTATTACTTAACTAATTCGGTTTATAATGCTCACAAATTATGAGCCACATACTATTAAGCTGGTATAACTGTAAGTACCAAAATATAGTGTTTAATTACAACACTAAAAACTGTTCACGTAATTTTTGTAATTAGGAGTCGATTAAAAATCGGTTTTTGAACRCAATTAGCAACTAAATGTAACGGATAGTTAAGGCATGCCTTATATCACGATATGTATTATATGCGTTACGTATCTGGTATATATGTATATGAGCTAAATTTTTCACCCAGATAATTGAAACAGCAACAACTACAATTAAATTATGATTGTGTRCACAAGTCAACGGGAAATTTTGATTTTCGTTAAACACGAGTGAGTTTCAACCAAACTAATTAAATTTATAACAACAACAATAAAATATTTGAAATATTTAAAATAATTCGAAAGGATTAAAYTTTGTGAAAAATTGATCAACTGGAAATTTACAAATAATTTTGAATTTTTATTTTGTAGTTGTAGCGTAAAACCATTAATATAATATAAATTAGGTTTTTGTTTGTCAATTAAACCTATAATTAGGTGTCGTGCAGGGTTCAGATATACCTTTGCTTTTAACTATCAATTGTCTTATGAAACAGGAAAAAATTGTGCAATTGATCAAAAATATATTTGCCGAATTTTATAGCCTATACAATTTATTGAGAAAATAATACAAAAAAAAATCCAAAATTTAATAAACATGGAAATTATTCAAAACTGATAATGTACAATAACACTTAAAATGTATCTGACTTCGATTTCTTTCTTTTCAGGTAATTTTTGCTACAACATAACAAAACCCAAAAAATGTGTTTGCGTTCTCCCAAAGATAAAGCACATGATATCACAAAATCTTAAGCATAACTGCGCGTCRTAAAGAGCAGCCAATAAAAAGTGTTAAACGCCTACAGTAGCGAAATTGATCTAGACGGGTGGTAAGTACCTAGTCTCGTGCACGCTCGCCGACACACTATAAAATTCGCATGCGTGGAGTGATCTAAAGTTTCATGAGTGCGCTTGCAAGAACCAGCAAAAAATACCGGCAAATTTTTTATTTTTTTCAACCATTCGCCAGCCAGCCAAATATGTTTTTATGAGTGGTCGGKTATTTGCGCACATAAAAATGAGTTGAATGCTGGGTAATGAAGTGAACTGAAATAGCTCGGCTCATAACTATCAAAAAGCTGCATACGCTTGCTGCACTATTTAGATACAGTTATACATACCAGCACCAGTACATTTGTATACTCACTTGACACACACTCGAAATKCAGTGCTGCCCCTACAGTTTCATGCATCGTTTGAATTGTTATTGCTCCGACTCATACATAATATTCCTAACATTCATGTGACTCACAAACAGTTCAAGTTATACTTGGAATATCAAAACTGTGACACACTTTTGCATAAAGTGCATTTGCGACAGGGTAGTGAATGCTGAAGAGAAAAGTTCATTTTTCATTTTACTTTTCATTTTGTGTATGGCTGCTGTCGCTTCTTTCCATTCCACTGTACGCAAACAAAGAAAAACTGCACTTTGCACATAAAGGCTATAATTAGCGTAGCCACAGTGAAATACCTATCAGGATTTCCTTAAACGTGTTGTCATATTTATTTTTAGCTTAGCACTTTTCAAGCGCATGACAGCTTTCTCAGCTCTATTTATGGACGCACTAGAGAATATGCTGCAAAAGCAACTGACATCGGTCTATTTAAAACAAATTCATACACCTGAACTTCAATTTTCAAGGCTTCTTGTCTTGTTTAAYCAATACTAACTGTTGAGTTCGTGGGACAAACGCATAGCTGAGTTTACAAAGGCATTTTTAGTTGGCAGCGGAATATTTGTGTATTTGTAAAATATGCGTTTTTATGATTGCTTATTCAAAGTATATGTTTGCCGCAATTGAAAATGTCACCAACTTTTTCAACTGGGAAGAACTGAATCGCCATATCAACTGAAGTAACAGATGACCAGAGAGCTTTTAGCGGTATTCACTACCCACTCACACCGTCAGATTTCAGTCAGAAATATACAAGTCTTATAATAAAATAGCGAAAAAAAAAAACCAAATACAGTAGAAAACCTAATACCCAATATTGTTCAAAAATACAAAATATTTTTTAAAATAACTACATGCTATATGGGCGGATATGAATAATTTCTTTTGAGATGCTATTATTGCCATTAGCAATGACCCACACGCATTTCGTGAAGATTTCTTGTTACATGCAAAAGTTTKCCACACAAGGACTACACTCCAATATTTCAGAGAGTTTACTAGCTATAACTTATAGTGGTTCGACTCGAACAATTTCTTCGTTCTACAGTTTGTACCGTTGCTTTGTACCATAATCCAATCTAAATTCCATGAGCAACCTCGACAAATATAAAAGTTCCCCATGTAAGTACATGTCGTTAAGGAAAATACTACTTTTATGGGTTAAAGGAAAATAACACAGCAAACGATAAACAAATTTCGATAACTTAAATTACGATACTATCAATTTCAAAATTCCAAATTAAGTTTTTCCATTTCATGTTTTAGAAAATACATTAATAAACAAATGCCAAATTACGACCCCATTAAACAAACGTTACATATTTGGAGTAACTGCCATCTCAATGTCAACTATCGCCAATGAGACTCTGGAATCAAACGAACTTGTATTATGTCTGACTGAAATGTTTTACAGTCACATACAAATCTTTTTTCATAACTCACGACTCCACTTGTCATTAAAGTTCTTATACACACTAAACAATCTGCGTATCACTTTGTATGTCATCTTTCACACCATCGAAAACGATACACTTAACYTCACTGTACCATATCTTTGTTCCTACCACTTAACGGAATATTACTATTTACACACGCAGACCTTAAAGGTCATTTGTAATGTGGATATAAACTAATAATTGTTAGCTTTTGCAGCGATCATTACCTAAGTRTTATTAATTTGAAAATTAGTGCTACTTTCATGCTAATTCATCGAAGCATGTAAATTGCTTTAGCATTAGCTTAATGCGAAAATGATTAAATATCGTGACGATTACAATTAAGCGGCCGGTTCTAAGCGGGCGATTAGTCTTAATGCTGAATAAAGCAATTTGTATTTTATTACTAAAAAAGTACAACTACAAACACATAACTAAATATAAATATTATAGCAAGGCATTTTTTTAATAATTCATTTACTTAAAAAAKTTACTAATTATTATAAATGAAAACAAAATAAATTACAAAAAATAACAATTTTGCAACCTAATTTTGATATAAATATAACTAATGTTTTTATAATTGGATAATTTTACACTAAAATTGAATATGCTGCTTACATTAAATAATTTAAGAGCTTGTCACCATATTATTTAACGCATGCGCGCTTGAGATAATGAGCTTGACATACTACAGAYTTAATTGCTAACAAATTGCTTTTGGTGGAAGCAAAATCGAAACTATGTTGACRTAAAAATGTAGAAGGTTAAAAATAAAAAAAAAGTAAGGAAGGGCTAAGTTCCGGTGTCACCGAACATTTTATACTCTCGCATGATAAAGTGATAATCGAGATTTCAGGCGTGGTTGTGAACCGATTTCACCCATATTTGGTACATGTCATCAGGGTGTTAAGAAAATATTATATACCGAATTTCATTGAAATCGGTTGAGTACTTCCTGAGATATGGTTTTTGGTCCATAATGGGCGACGCCACACCTATTTTCAATTAAAAAAAATCCTGGATGCAGCTTCCTTCTGACATTTCTTCCCTAAAATTTAGTGTTTCTGACGTTTTWTGTTAGTCGGTTAACGCACTTTTAGTGATTTTCAACATAACCTTTGTATGGGAGGTGGGCGTGGTTATTGTCCAACTTCTTCCATTTTTGAACTGTATATGGAAATGCCTAAAAGAAACGACTCTATACAGTTTGGTTGACATAGCTATAGTAGTTTTCGAGATATGTACAAAAAAGTTAGTAGGGGCTTTGCAGTAGGGCGTGGCAGTAGGCCGATTTTGTCCATCTTCGAACTTAACTTCTTATGGAGCCAAGAAATACGTGTACCAAGTTTCATCATGATATCTCAATTTTTACTCAAGTTACAGCTTGCACGGACAGACGGACAGACGGACGGACGGACAGACAGACATCCGGATTTCAACTCTAGTCGTCACCCTGATCACTTTGGTATATATAATCCTATATCTGACTCATTTTGTTTTAGGACTTACAAACAACCGTTATGTGAACAGCAACTTTATTGCGAGAGTATAAAAAKAATTCATGAGAAATTTTAAATATATTGTGAATTTGTAGCAGAGAACACTGTTAAAAAATGTGACGAATTTCCCACGTTTCTTTAAGTTACAAAAAAAATATATATATAGAAACACAATAATATTTGTTTAAATATACAGGTCGCATTTAAAAGCGTTTTAGTACCTAAAAATTCAACTTTTTTTATACTTCTTATTTTCGTTTAATCTAAACAGCAGCCTTTTACAGCGAAATTATAGTGGTGGGCGGATTAAAGATATTAATGGATTAAGGTTAAATAGGATTTACTTATTTTTCTTCGATTCATTTACAACCTATACATTGTAGTAGGTAGCTCATTACTATTTTTCTTCGAAAAATGCGTAAGTATTCAAAATTAATTTCCCGCGTTCATTTGCTTGAAGGCCAAGTATAGGAAAAATTAGCTGGAAAACGGATTCAATGAGTACGGTGGAAAYAAYTCCAAGCTCAACTCGTGCAATTTCCCGACATTCTCATTCACTCATTACTACGAATATAAGTTTGAGCGGCAGTCACTTTGCATGCGGCCTTCGCGTACCGCGATCAACCTCATTTTACGGTGATATCTATGTAACTTATGAATTGTTGGTTGCTCTAGGATATAAAGTGACTAAGTAATTCTTTGAGGCCAGCAGCATTTTTTATAGAAAAATATACTTTTTTAACACTTGAAATTCCACTTTAGTATGTTGTTTTTGAAAACGCCAAGTTTTCGATGCTTTGAAATGTTCTATGTTACGATCGTATCCCCGTTTAAAATGAGTTAATTATAAGGTTAGGCCTAACWATTTTATATTTTCATTGAGTTCCAGCAGGTATCTCTCATACAAATGATGGTTTTCAGTTTGCTGACCTTTGCATTACAGCATTGGATTTTTATTATTAGATATTCAGCACTATTTTTTAAAATATATAAAACCTTAAAATAATTTTTTGTTAACTTTTTAATATATATTTTTCACAATATTTCTGCTTAATGAAAAATCATGTCACAAAATTTGCTGCACACAGAACCATGCCTTTTCCACATTTTACATAAAATTCGGATATACTTTGAGGCTTCTTTTCATTTACGCATACTCATCGACCATATTTTGTTTGTACCGCMAGCATATTGAAACGAAACCGCTCTTGAAAGCAAAACACTAACTTTGGAAAATTAGAGAATGATGGCAAGTTCTTAAAGTGGTCAAAAATTAAAAAAAAAAGATGGCGGTTCAAAGCAACATAAAAATAASAACAATTATGGCAAAAGTACAGGCATTGCCAGAACTCRGTTTCTGTTGGCACAAACCGCCAGTGGCATCAACGGGCCGCAGTGGTCGCGGTGGTTGTACGCYGACAGTGTATTTGCTGCTACTGCCCCACATTTTTCATGCTTTATCTTTGTTGCTTTATTTAATACATGCTTTTCTTCTACATACATTTTATTTTATTTTTGACCGCTTTTCTCTTTTAACTTAATATTAAAAAGCACGTACTCTTTTCTTAATTGGGTGGGATGTTTTGTGCGGCTTGTGGTCGAAAAGCCAAAGCGAAAATGTGTGTTTCTGAATAATTTGAAAATGAGAAAAAAATAAGATAAAAGAAGTAAAAAGGACTAATGCTTTAAACTGATTAAATTAAATTGCTTATTTGCTCGTAAAAAGACGACAGTTGATGAATTTACGGTTTCCTGTAGCTACTTTAAATTGTATGAAAATCACTGTTTTATGAAATGGAGATATTGCAATATAGATTTAAGTATTGAAAGTGATATAATACAGTTAAAGCAACCTGAAATAACATTTTGTGACAAATCAGCATTTATCGCAATAAGAAAAAATCTTGTTTATATAATAAAGTATAAAAATATTAGCTAAAATCCAAGTTCGTTTGTATTTTGCCGTATTTATGACGCTTAAATACCTAAGTATGTAAAAAAAAWATCGGAAATATTTTGTACATAACATTGTGCCTGTATGTATGCTTTAATAGTCCACACCATAAAACTACACTTGCGGACAATTTCAACTACAAATGCGCAGCGCATCATTTTCCAGTTATTGACACAATTTCCATTGTAATAACATGCTAGTGTGTACATAAAATAATAATAAAACAATAACAGCAGCAAACAAGCCGGCAACACACACWCACAGGCGAGGCTTCAGCACGCTTGCCAGAAACGGGCACAACATTTACCAACTGACTGACAGCATTTGCAAACCAATATTTCACTTGTTGGCAACGCGCATTTACTCGCGCACACATATTCGTAACACATATTAACTCACCCTTTCAGAGTCAGTTGGCTGCGAACGTTTTCAATTTTCAAAACRTGGCAATAAAAAGTGCCTGAGTGTAACATATGAATATTGTGATAGGCGAGCGAGAGCGTGCGAAAGAGCCAAGTAACGGCAAAAACGCAATAATTTTTTCTGTAGTACCTCCAAGTGCGCATGTATTTTTACAACTGCACTTATGCATTTTATATTCGCAATTATTTTTGTTTTTGCTGCTGTGAATTTGTTAAAGTTCGGCAGCTTTTCGGCGCTCATCAGCCGTTCAAGTGTGTGCATAAGTTGGCAAGAATGAAGAGAAAGCGCTTGAGTGATGCCATACCGCACATACCGAATCAACAACTGTGTATGCGAATTTTTAGTATTTGTGTGTGTGTGTGTACGTATATAACCCAGTCAAGCCCCACAACAGTGTCCCTCACTTTGCATAGTTTCTGCGTACATTTGCGGTTATCCGTGTTGTTGTTTAAATTTTTTTTATATATGTGAGTATACT
>NW_017537148.1:131083-146596 GCF_001853355.1 Bactrocera latifrons
TGTGAGTATACTTGTATATAGTAGAGTGAAGTGATTGCACTACAAAATGGAAATTTTAATGAAAATATTTCGTCCAACCATTCAGATAAGTATCACCAGCTAAATGGGGGAGAATAATGCTGAATTTAGTTAGGTGTATAGATACCTCTAAACTTNGAAAATATTTCGTCCAACCATTCAGATAAGTATCACCAGCTAAATGGGGGAGAATAATGCTGAATTTAGTTAGGTGTATAGATACCTCTAAACTTCTGCGCGGACCATATTTTGAAAGTGGCGTTCTTGAGATCCATGCCTGGAAACTTTCGGTATCTCAAACGATTTTTGCTTCCAGTGACTACTGTACTTGATCTTTGTACCGATCTAAAACATCAACCAATCCACACGTTTCTTGGTGAGGTCCTAGAAATAAAAAATTCAAACACTTAAGGGATCTGCAGCARCTTTGGAACTCATGATTGTTAACGATTTGATATATATTATTTATAAAGCATATATCCATAATTCTAAAAGTTTTCGCATTTGGCTACGTTTACGTTTGTTGCATGAATGAAATTAAATTTTGCCGCTGCTGTCGCATTGTCATTGCAACGCGCAAATACCAACCTGCCTCCCCTTGACTATGTAATTCCAAATTGTTTTTGTTATTGTAATTTTTTGCGCCCGTTCAGGCGGATATTCATTTCTCATTTTCTGCGCCAACAGCAGTGAAAAATTAAACAAGCCACATACACACAAATGCAGATGCCAACGCAGTGTGCCATATATTCACCTCCATATTTAGCCATTTCGCTAGGCGTGGCACTGCAGTACTCCGCGCAGACTTTATTTCAATTTAGTGGTTTGGCTGCCGTTATTTATGCCTKTTGTGCATATGCTTATTTGTCTGTCTGCGCCGACCGCAGCTACTGACAGACTTTCCGTGTGTCAGCCACATGAAATAGTTGCTCATACGCCCYGTCCACCAGCGCGGCGCYTATGTGTATGCTTTAAATGCAGCAAAATTTGCGTTYGCAGGTTGGCTGGCGTAAAAAGCGAGCGAAAATTACAATTTGCACARACAAATACTTTCGCTTTGCAGGCGTGTAAGCGTGTTGGTGCGTTGGCTAAGGAAAWAAATTWAATAAWTCCACTGCTGCTTGTTGCGACAGCAGCGGTTAGCGTGAAATTATTGCCAAACAAACGGGATATGCATGCAAACAATTCCACTCGATTCCTCATGTGCCCATGCATATGCTTGTTGTTGCTATAGCTAAATGCGCAAATAAGCGAGGGGAGACAGTGCAAAGTTTTCTTTCTGAATTTTTTATGCCCCTCGCTGCAGCTGGGGTAGCGGTAAGCGATAGTTAGCCAGCAGCCATTTCAGCACCCAGTTATGTTTTTGTATAACACATTTCCTTTATCTTTAACTGAAAGTGGTGGGTAAACATATAGTATATATCATTATGTATATGTACATATGTATATATGAGTAACAAATGCAACATACATACCCATATGTATTCAGAACTTTAACAAAAGTTTTTCTCATTTTCCAAGAGGCTTCGGGATGTTTTTTATGTGAGCGTATGTGCATGTTTTCGCGTTTCTTTTTTTTTTTTGCACAACCTTATTCGTGCGTTTTTGTTTTGTTAAAATTTATGTGCAGTTTGCGCTGAGTACGCAGGCTCTGTTTTGTACGTATGTGCATACTTTGTTGGGAAGCCCCCCACCAGCTGCCTCAATGGCCAATTTTTCAACGAACTACACTTTTCTGCCATCTCTGCTTTTTATTTACATTCCGCAATATTTTCATATCATTTTGCATATCTCATATTTTCATTTCACATCCAAGCACATGTTGGTGCATACACACATGCAAATKTATTTACGTCCAATACTCTTTTTAAACAGCTTTCCATAACTCATCATTGGGTTTGTGTTTCTCGCTGCAAAACATTGTTTGTTTCCAGCGAAATTTTTTTGATGGGATATCAGTAAAAACTATGCCATGGAAATTATGACACTCTTATGAGCTGACTATATACAATTAACAATCAATATATGGACTATGAATATTTAAATGTAATCATTTTAAAATAAAAACAAGAAAAAACGTTAACTTCAGTTKCACCGAAGCTAAATACCCTTCACAGGTGCAWTTCTGTTAGTAATTAAGTGTACAGYTTGTATGGAAGCTATATGCTATAGTAATCCGATCTGAAATTTTTTTTCGGAGATTATATTATTACCTTAAGCAGTAATCCAAGTCAAATTTCGTGAAGATACCACGTCAAAYGWKRAAGTTTTCCATACAAGAACTTGATTCCGATCGTTCAGTTTATATGGCAGCTATATGTTATAGTGGTCCGATATTGGTAGTTCCGACAAATGAGTAGCTTCTTGAAGAGAAAATGGTGTTTGCAAAATTTCAAAACGATATCTTAAAAACTGAGGGACTAGTTCGTATATATACAGACAGACGGACAGACAGACAGACGGACATGGCTAAATCGAATCAGCTCAACATACTGATAATTTATATATATACTTTATAGGGTCTCCAACGCTTTCTTCTGGGTGTTACGAACTTCGTGATAAAATTAAGCTACCCTGTTCAGGGTATAATAAAATATTATAGAACAATACGGACGTTATCTGTGTCTGCATCTTTCACAATTGCATTTCCTATAGCACAAAATGGTGCACGATCGACATCTCTCGTCTTTGAAGACTTTGTACGACTCGTATGTTTTTGCTTGTGATAAAACTGAATCACCGTAAAYCTTTTACAACATTTGCAACTATTCTACACACGAAATTTGTTTATAAATACAAAATTTGAGAATTCTTTTTTCGAAATTTGTTCCCGTTACCGACTTATGCAGTTGCTATAAGCAAACTGGTTGACATATCGCGCTCATATTTGGCATAGTAATTAAGGACAGTCCTGTCAACTTAGCAAATTACATATGTTTAAAATATTATTTACCCGGGGTGTTTAATAACAATTTCCGGGTGCATTTTTGCCCAATGTATACAGACAGAAAGATAAACGCAAACGGCTAAATCGTCTCAGCAAATAATGCTGATCATCTTTATACTGTATATACTCTATAGAGTCTCCGACATTCCTTAGGGGAATTACAAGCTTAGTGGAAATTTTATTTTACCCCGAACAGGGCATAATTATACACATATGAACATATAGAACATCTTGCATCTAACCAAAGTCCAATTATTCTCTAAGAGCATCAGACTGGGACTAACTAACAAATATTTGTAACTTAAAATTATATGTTGGAAGCTAATTCATTTCCAGTTTCACCTTTAAGAGAGTAATTTGGGTTTAATCTCACTTAAAGTATTTTCAAAAACTTTTCAGGGATGTGAAAAATTAACAGTGTACAAGTATCTATATATATATATATATATATATACACATATGTATACATAGCTCATATCATCAAAAAGCAATGCGCTGTTATATATGCTAAGCACATGTGGCTTTCAACGCAAGTCACAAAATGGCCAACCAAACTGGAAAAGCCTAACATTAGGCGCTACAATTGCCGCTTTGCCACAGAGAGCCTGTCTCTATTGAGTCTTTTCTTTCATATCACTATGCCACATATTGTGGTCTGCATTGCGCTTAGGCTCCCAGGTGGCACATAACTTAGTCTGGCTGTCGGAAGTACATACATGAATACCTACTATGCACGACTCCGCATGTGGTTTGCCCCGCAGCCCTTCTCCTTAACATTTCCATCGACATTTCACCATTCACTTTTATCGCACAGTTTTTTTTTTTTTTTTGTTTTGTTTGCGCCGCAAAGTAGGCTGAAACTGCGGCACATTTGCCTGTGCAACATTAGCGCCATGCTGCATACTCATGCCAAAGAGCTTATCTTTCATTTTACACATGCATAAACTCACACACATACACATAMATATGTGCTTTTGTTGCATTTSCGTTATTCAACTTGTTTTTGCTTCAGATTCGCTGTTTTATGCCGCTAATGTAAATATTTGCTTATGCTTAGAGATTTATGAATGGCGGCGTTGCACCAAAAAAAGCGCAGTTACAATGTGTACAAAAATTTCTATAGAAGCGTGTACTTTTGTGTACATTTACGCCATTAATAATTCAAAACAGTTGTGCAAATATGTTTACTTAGCATTATTGAGTTGCATTTATTGTGCGATATTTTTTAGAAATTTTCGGACATTTCAATGTTCGTCACACTTTTGTTCTCAAATTTCTGATAACTCTCATTTCTTTTAAATGTAATCTCAACAAATATTTCCTCTCACCTTCCACCTATAACGCCCATWATATTGATGTACTGGCATTAAAATTATTGCCCGGCGAAAACTTTGATATTGTCTACCTGCATTATATTCCGTACGCGTACACAATACGTAAGTTAGTAATCCTTTATAAACTTGCTTTTTGTGCGCCAAACCTTAGCAACCATACACTGTCTTATACAAGTAAAAATAAACGTCTTCGCCTGTGGCATGCTATTGAGATTCTTCAGGCGTTCCGTATTCAGCGCTGCTTTATTATTYCGTCAACACGTGCCGCCGTAATCCAAATGATATTCTGAGCGCAGCATTGCCTAGTATGTAACTKAAATGATAATTGTGCGAAATAAATAACAGAGAATAACTTTTCCAATTTTAATGAAAATGTGATCAAGCAGATTGACCACGCGTTTATTTGAAAGGTATGAAGGAGCAATATAGTCCGCAGGAAATCAAGACATGTGCTTTCTACTTTAGAAGCTGAATGAAGGTGATACAATTAACGCCATAAAGCAAATGGCCAAACTAGATATTAGCGAAGGTTTTCCAGCATTRAAGGAGCAACGAATCGAACAGACAAGACACAGAAGTACTTGTATATAGGACAAAAAGCCTTTGGGTAATACATTATCGTTTTTTTTTTAATTATCATTTATTTAAAGTYTCTGATTCCTAAAATCAATCCAAAAAATATAGATGAAAAACGTTCAATGTAGAATGAWTTTTTAGTCTTTTACTTATTAAAACCTCCTACAATACGTTATACCAAAGGTTCAGCGTGGTCAGTTTTCAGTTGGTGTGATGGTTAGGTCGGGAGTCCTCTGTAAAGGCGATATTTTAGAAGTAATCGTATTACAATTAACCAATGTTCTCCTCAATGGAAAGCATGAAACTGCTCCAGCACACAAAGCAAAAATCACCCTGCACCTTAAAATCAATATTCCATCATTTATAGAAGATTGGTCGTCCAGATTTGAATCCATTGGAGTACAATTTGCGATCCGAGTTAAAGAATATTGTCTATCGAGTATCTTTTTATCATAAGAAGTATTATTTTTTTTAACATTTCGCTACTAATTCAGCACTTTAAATACCTTTTCCTATTGGCCACAGACTTATTTCAAGTATCATTATTATGCGAATCCTCACGAAAACCTCAAATCGCCGGACATAAACTTGCGCCGAACAAACAAACCAATAGCAAAACAAAATATAAAAATATAAAGACTTTAACAACTTTTGCAACCTTTTGCGCAAACTACAAAAACAACACTCAGTGTGTGAGAGGGAGCCAAACGACCTGCTTGCTGCCTTAATAACAAGTATCGAGAAAACTTTCACGACGCGATAGGCAAGTGTGAAAAGGTTTTGACAAAACGGACGAAAACTGATGACTAAATGATGCGACACGACATGCCACAATAACAAATAACAATAGCGTCGACAGAAAYAACAAATAAGCAGAGCGCACTGACAATAACACTTGTGTCTCCTGAAGTGGRGGGGCGAGCGCTAAAATATAGCAAACAAACAAACGAGCGAACAATACTGACGGAAGAGCATAGGAAAATCTTTTGCTATTAAACTCTCCCATATTGTCAGCCCCACACGTCGGCATGTGAGTGCGGCACGGTGCGCAAAATAATAAAGAGTCAATGGCCAAACAATATTGGAACATCTTCTGCTCCACACAAAAGGATGTTAAATCAAAATAAGGGACTTGGCCAAAGTCAAGACAGTTAGTATGCACAAGCAAGCTGCAAGAGTGTGTTCTTAGTGTTGAGCGTCTAGCCTAAGCTGCGGAGCTTCACAAACACTATCACTATGTCAATTGTAAATAATCGATTTTCATTTGAGAGCTTTCCATAAATTCCACTTTCATTCAACTTCCTGTTTACCAAGTCGCATTATTGTCCTGCGTATTTTGTGTTTACTTGAACAGATCTTCGACGGGAGTGTCATTGTTGTATATTTCTTAGTTGAAACCGCCAGCTATATTGACTTTTGGATGTACATATAGAGTCTGCTGTATATATAAAAATATATACATTACATATATATAAGTGCGATATTTCTGCTGTGTCTGCACATATTACATATTTGTTGCAAGATTACTGAGTGTAAGACAAAAASTTCTGGCAAAACAACAGAAAACAAAACACAAACAATAAATAAAAACCATAAATTTTCCCTTTGTTTGCCAGCCAGTGGAAAAAATGAAATAAGACTCATAACTTTATCAGTTTCTTTGGCTTTTGTGTTCAACTTCTCGTGCTTCATCAGTCTTCCTGCAAGTTTGCTGCGTATTGGTGTAATATTTAGTATTTTTTATTGTTAGCACACYACCCACCGACGTTAAAGTTCCGATAAGTAATGGAATATGTCATGATATTTAGTGAATTACACTTATTGGCACTGGCGGTGCCTTGTTGCCAAGCACATTTGTGGTGCTTACTTGATCGCCTCTCTTCTAAATTGTCATATACTGATGTACGAATTGTTAATTGAGTGGATGCTATAAAATGAGGAATAAATAATTAATYACACAACAAGTTCAGAGTTGGTATATACGATCACGTATCACGTTTATTTAGTATYAGATAATTTCAAGAGAGTGAGGCAGCATTTTTACCAGCTCAAAACATTGCACGATATCTCCACCTCATATTTTCTGAATATTATCAAATATATTTGCTTATAAGAATGCTCTGACTTTGGCTTGTACTTTTTATACATTTCGTTAACTTAAAATAGGAAGAAAGTAATAGGTTTATCGAACAATTTTAGTTTATCTTTAACCTGATCGGCTTAAAAAAATTTTAACTTCATGCTGTTTCAAAGGAATAATAGCCATTACAGATGGCATAAGTTTATAAAAAGATCTTGATTTTGRTAGATCCGCTCAGAATAATTTTCTCGGAGATTTTAACGTTGCTTTGGATATTACTCTATGGCAAATGTTGAGAAGGTACCTTTTCAAAAAAAAGGTGTTCCGTACAGGGACTTAATTTTGATCGATTACCTTGTATGTCAGCTATGAACTATGAATCGGTGATATCGGCGGTTTCAACAAAAACTTCTTGGAGAGATGAGAATGTGTTCAAAACATTAAAAAGTCCCCGTACATACACAGAGACACACGCACGCATAGAAGGATATAGGCTAAAGCGAATCAGCACGTCACGCTGAGCTTTTATATATATACTTTAAAGAGTCTTTCAATGAGATAATTCCCGGCTATGTGTAAGTTTTAAGACCCTGTCAGGTAAATATCCGAGTAAATGCTGAATTTTTGCTTTRGTGGTTTTCATTTAAAAACGAATTAAATTTAGCATAATCTATTCACTCGTTTTTTCTTCTTCTTTTGGTCAATTGTAGATAATTTGTCGATTACCTTAAGCAGCCAATCGTRTGGCATGCAATTTCTTTATTCCGCTAAGAACTTCTTTTTCTCTTTCACATTTAACCACTCGCTTAAAACTAAAAGCAAAGCAGCAGTTCCAGAACTACGTATCACAAAATAAGAAACGCGTATCACAAAATTTCTTACCGGAATGAGAAACAATGTCTACCAGCTTAGCAGGCTTCCGTGCTCATGGCACTTACGATTACAAGCAGATATATGGTCGGAGTTGCTCGCTTCACTCTCCCGCCTTTTTCACCTTACTTCAGTTGCTAAGTGCTGCTTTTTTCGCAGTTGAAGTGAATTACGAATTTCTTCGTTGATATGCTCGCGACTTGCAACACTAGGCCGCCGCTTGCATGACAATGAGTTTGCGTATTTCGAGCGTTGTTGCTGTTCTCATGTTGTTTTTGATGAGTTTTTCTAATACCATGGCTGCCATTTAATTCTTTCCTTCTGCGCTCCTCTGACAGCGGAGTCAGTTGTCTTAAGCCTGATTTATTTTTATATGCTTTTCCGGTTTGTTGTTGCTACTGCCTTTCTTTGTATTATGGTTGACATTTTCTGTAATTTTAACTTTGTAACATTCATTGYGTTTTTAAATTGAGTTTCTTGCCGTAAGCAAAACTTTAATCAGAGGTTAAGTGGTATCTCTCCTTTGCATTTGTCACAAAATCGCAAAAAAGCAAAAGAAAGCGACACTTTTCTAAGAACTTTGACCAACAGGACTATATGTTTTATGGAAGCACTACTAAATGTAGGTTTCAGGGGGGATTTACTAGTCTCATACAATAACATTTATTCATGAAAAWCTATCATATGCATTATGAATGTTTTAGTATAAAATGCAGATMGATAATTCCTTTCATGGAAATTAATTGTTATATTATTTTACGAAAGCGATATATTTTCACAAAGCTTTTCTTAGAAATAAACTGATTTGTAAGCCACATCCGATGTTATCTAAAATTGTCAGATCATTCCAAGAATGGTCCAATACGTGTATATGAACTATTGTTTTCACTTGAAAAGCACTGAGTATATACCTTGACACACTCCACCGTAGCGAACTCTTGCTTTCCCCATAGTACGGTGAAGAGGACTACAAGGTAAGCGTGGCGCCAACCATTGCGTTTAATTAAATTTGATTGTTTTGCTCTTGAAGCGGAATTTCATTTCCATAACTTGATTGCTTAACTATTTTTGGCACATCACCAACAAATCAACTATCTACGGAAAATAGAATCAAAGCTGCTTTGTTGCATGAAGCTTTCCGTGTAAAAGGTGTGCAATTTCAGCAGCTAGCGTGTCCTGCTTCGCACACCGTGCCGYGTCCTGTCTGGTTGAACGTGTTGATGTATTTTAAACCTGAAGATCCGGAATTTTCAAGCAGTTTTTTACTTGTCACCTTAAGAGCAAAACATGTGGAAACAACATCGCAGCAAAARGCCGAGATAATGCTCGGCAGTCCTTTATTCATATATATATATATATATTTCATATCAATACATACTTACTTGCAGTGTAGTCTAGTCAAGCAGCCTTAATTCAGCAGCAGCAAGTTTTTGCAATTAAAAACTTCTCGCTTGGCGCAAGTCGACCAAGTTGTTGACACCGCTACTCGTTTTATCTTCCTTCCYCGCTCTCCGCTGCAGCTTTACATACTTGGCAGCTTTTTGTTGTTTCACACGGCAACCAGCTCGACAGTGACGCGTTGGCAATGAAAGTGTTAGAAAGTGCTTTATTACTGGCGTTATTCTTATGTTTGTTRTTGTTGTTGGTTTTCTCATCAGCTATACTGGCAGGCATGCAGACGGRATTGCGGATATTCTTTGTGATTGAAAATCTTTAATGAAATTCCATTTAATTTGCGCAGTGCCTCCAAGCCAACGGCAGCACTTTCTTCTTCACTCACTTGAATGGAGCGCTTTGGAGTGGCACAAATACTTGCAACACCTATTTACACKCTATATTTAGTGTTGTGAATTTTGTACAAAGTTTGAGGTAAACGTTGAAAAGATTTTCCAAGTAAAGCTATTTTTAAGTCAGGACTTCAGGTGGTAGCGTTTTGGTTCGGCACTAAAGTGTATTGTCAGAGTACTCAGTGACTGTTTTAAATACAGAAAGAAGTTCAATATTTTATTTTTTGAGATCTAAAAATTTCTGTTATAAAGTTCCTAAATTATTATTGACATTGAATCCGTAAACTAATACTTGTGGATAAGCGTTTAAAGTATTGTCGTCTCTCTTCGGCGGACACTAACACATAAATTACTACTATAAAATCAATACTTTAAACGCACAGTATATCAATAGATTTGAAGCTCTAACATAAATATAGCTTTTGGTCGCCTTGAGATTTATTTTTTCCTAAAAGTAATACTAGCTCTAGAATAATTAAACCATTTAATGAAATTGAATGACAACATTTTCCTAAACTAAAAAATATAGTTTCAGCTGTCCTCAACTTTGTGAAAAATTCTCTGCACTTCGACAACTCTTTGTGTTACCTACTCTGAGCATAATATGGTCTCGAAAATTAAAAGCGCAAAATCTGACTTAAGCATATTTATAAAGAAATAAACTATACATACATAGAGGAACATAATGGAACCATATTTGATTTTCAAAAGACATTTCGAAGTTGGAGTTCATAACGCTTGAAAATAACGATATAAATTTTCATTACGGAAGTTTGRAAAATCAGCGGATCAAAATTGTTCATCCGAAACTATCAATACGGTTGTATATAAAGGGTGATCCATTTCGAGCTTCGCTACTTTTTTAAGCAAAAAACATAGAAACTTCAAATTTATTGGGGAAAGTTTATTATCATCCGAAAAAACAATTTTTTGACATTTATTTTTGAAAATTATCTCTTTCAAATGTTGACGAATGACATGCGCTAAAAGTCTAACGGTGTGATATCACATGATTCTTGTGCCCAATCGACGGGCCCAAAACGTGAAATTATCTCCCTATCAAAGTGTTCTCTTAATAAATCCATTAAATTACATGTATCAAATAGTCGGTTGTCATGGCGCGATAATGATCATCATTGATCGTTATGTTCTCACCGGCATCATTTTTCACGAAATATGGATTCTACCGACCCACAAACCACACCAAACCGTTGTTTGGACCGGAAATAGGCCTCATCGCTGAAAATATTTTTTAAAKTTAACTAAATATTTATTTAAGTATTTTATATTTGCACTTAATTTGTTTTATGAAGCAAAATGAACACCTATCGGAATTCGAGTGGAGCTCTGACATTAAAGCTCTAAACTAAACCATTCAGATGGGGTTATTGAACTTCGTACGCACTAACACAACTATAATCTATGAATGAAATACAATGCTGTATATATTATATTATATTTATCAATGATAAAGTACTACTTCACCTTTTCCCACTTCCCCATGAACTTAARCAAGATATAGATCAATTATCGCGCGGCACTTAAAACTGGTCATAAATTGTATGAATTTGTTTGCTTAATGCAAATAACACCAAATGGACTTTTGAAAATGAAATAAATCAGCATGTAATAACCGCACATAAAAATATGCAACTGCAGATATTTCACTTARCTTCTAACTGTACTGAGTAAAATCATTCATATCTTATCTGCAAAGCAATTTCGAAATGGAAAATAACTTTCGAAAACGTAGGCATACATTACTTCACTTTAATTTGATAATAAAGAATAATTGTTGTGATTTAGTGGCCATTAAATGGGCATAGCTCACATTATTTACAAATTAATGYATACAAATACATATATATTTATATAGACATATGTATAAAGAAGCTTRCATTTAAAAACTTCAACCACCATTTAAACCAACTAAATGCTCGGACATCACGAAGAAATGGTCGCAGCCCTGCGAAAGTGTGCACCATTAATGACACAGCCAAAGTTGCCACAGCTTTGCCACTTGTGGAGTYCGGCAAGCCAGTTTGTGCTAAAGGACGAATGTGTGSGCGGAAGCTCGCCACATGCATCAGCATAAGTACAGTTTTCTTGTAATGAAATTTGCTTTYACGCCAAATATGATGTTGGTCCATTGCCAAACTGACTGACAAATGTTAATTTACCACCCCGTTGCCCTCCGCTCACTTTTCATCACGCAATTTAGCAGCTACACAAGTTACAGTGGTGGCTTTTCAAAACCATAAAGTTGGCTGCGTTCTTTGTTATCATGCGTCTGCCCTTTTGTATCCTGCCAATTACAATTGCAGCTTCTGAGGCAACATCAGCATTTTAATGGCCAAACAACTTTTGGCAACATAAATAAATTAGAAATTTTGTGTGCAACAAACTTAAGTCCTTACCTCACACTACTCCCAAGCGCTGTAATTTCTGCAGAAGAACGTAAACAAATTGGGCAATGAAAGGTGTGACTGGTGTTGTTGTTATTGCCGAGTAGGCCATTCGAAGGTGTGAGCGTTGAATACATCACTGCCTTTGTTCATCTAATTTCTATGGTTCAAAATTGTGATGTTGCCTGATAGACTTCGGCTTTTAACAGCAGTGCCTAGGACTGCACTTTCGGCGTATTGAAAGGGGCAGCAGCAACAGTCACAGTGTAAATTAAGTAAGTGTGGTAGGGAAGAGGCGCACGAGGTCGCAAAGCAAACTAAACAGGATCGGCATAGTAACAACACGCAAGGGACGTGTATTGGCCGGCGTACAAAAGCAACAGCATCGTGAGATGGAAATCAAAATAAATGAAGAAACGAACAAAAGGTCATTTAAAGCRCTTCATAAAGAAGCCGAGAAATCCCTTTAATGTCACCCAATTTTCCTCCGGCTTTCCTTTATTTGCTATTTTGTCTACCGCAATTTTGCTTTGTCCGCCCATTCCAGTKATGTGTTCGGTCTGTCACCAATTTTCGGCAGGTGTTGCGACCTGTGCGCGCTTTGTTGCCATTTGCTTGCTTTGTTTGTAGGCTACATAGCCTGAAAACATGCTATGAATTTTAGAGTAGTCAGCTCGTGCAGAGTGTGGCAAGCAGTTGCTTAGACTATGCGAACACAAGCAATTGAGTTTCCTGCCACTGCTGCTGTGAATTTTCAAGTATTCTTATTATTATTGCAGTTTCTCTTCTTCTTTCCGTAGCGCCAAATGCTTGTGATTGTTGCCATAGTCGAAGTGTGACAATTCATTTCAGTACAATTGTGTGAACTTTGTTATTGTTATAGGTGCACGTTTGAAGCCTGCCATTGTTTAAGTTCTTGCCAAGAATAAACTTAAGATGAATCCCATGCTGCTATGGAAACCAAATGAACTTCTTGGAATTGTCATCGTCTTTTGTATATGGCTTATTCATCGACGCTGTTTGGGACAATCCACACTAGTGCTTATTTTMATTTTTAATTTCCTCTTGGAATTCTTTTTTGTCGATGAAATTTTTATGTTTTTAAATTTTCTATTTTAAACGGAAAATGTTRTATCACTGCATTGTTATATGCGAACTCCTCTGATGGAATAAATAACGATCACCTGCAACTGAGTCGGCAGCCATCGCTTTTATTATAGTATTCGCAAATGTCAAAGTAGATAATGGCTCAAGATCAGTAGTCTCCAGTCTTTAACAAATTTGGAAAAATTTACCTAGAAACCTTCTAGAAATTTATGTTTTCACATTTTTTTTTTATACCGTTTTCTGCCATAACAAATGCCCCTGTGAAGTGTTTTATAGTTTCAGTGCAGCCGAAGTCAAACTTTTTTGCATTCGTTTGCATCGTTTTGTTCGATAACTTGTTGGTATTTTGAACGTAATTTCACATGTACAAAAAATAACGTGRCGAGTCACTATCGATGTGGGTAGATTCGCGTTACCCTTATGGAACTCAATTCCACTCAAGATATCAAAATGAAGCCAGTTTTGGGCGATTGTCGAGAGTGCAAGTCCGAACTAAAAGTATGGCCATTGGCCACCAGCTCATTTAGAGATTCCTTGCCCTGATAATCTCACAAAAGATGCAGCAAACCCTCCTGAACTTCAGTCCCGAATTGACCTGTGCCGGTTAGCGGCGTCACACTATCACATTCTAAGCCGCTGGGCTATATTTGAGGAAGAAAGAAGTTTAAGTATTAAGATTTTTTCTTTGCTGGCGTTTAACTTTGACAATTGTTGAAGTAATCATAAAACGCTCTCCAAAGTTGTTTCAGAAGGAAATCTTGTCCTTCTAATTTCATATATCGTAATCCAAACGCACTTCTACAAGGCTAGATAGAGATTGTTTAAGCCATATATTGGAAAAAAGGGTTTTTTTCTTTTTTTCTAAACCTAATACATATTATATCCATACATACTTATTTTGCGATTTCTTCTTAATTTAAATAAAGTCTTTCTTGTGTACAATAAATGCAGCTATGCTCAAAAATCACGTAGTCGTGGCGACTAAGTACCAAACTAACAAATGGAGTAGTTTTAGTAGTCGTAAGCCGGAAGGAGGCGAGCGATTGAAAATTCGCGTACTGTTTATACTATAAAAACAACAATAGATCCTCTTTTCCATTCAACTCCACGCAATTTCATTCGACAGAATAAAGTGGAGCACTTCTTATGCAACTCAAAGTGTTTGAAAGCAGTAGTATAGGGTCTTAAAATGCGCGAAACGGATACATATCTAGAATGCAGTTCTTGCAGTAAATATACATAAATATGTGTATATAAATATGTATATACAATATACATTCATGTTGGTACAGTATATATGTTGATATTTATTTGCTTGGCAGACGCTTCATTTTCGTAATCCCAACTCAACAACTTAGACCAGCATACAATTCAACAGTAAGGAGCTGAGCTAAGCGACTAACTCTGAAGCTAACAATATAACTGCACATTCTGCATACAAGTGGAAATCTGCAAAAACCCGCTGCGAGCGTAAATTTAATTTAAAACAACAACACACACACTTTGCTGAGCTGCGATGGTGTGAAAATCTTTGCAGCTCAAATGATACCTTTCCTCTTCGCAACTCCACCACTTCCATTTTCCGCTGCAGTTGTTTCTTAAGAGAAGTACTTGCAACAGGAATGCCAAGTTGAATTAAATCTGCTTTTTGCTTGCGAACTTATGTGTGTGTGTGCGTGCAGAGTGCTGTTACAAGGCATTTGGTTGCTACTCGGATGATTACGATGTTTTCGTTGTTTTGGTTGTCATTGTTGCAGCAGTCTATTTGCTGCAACTCATCGCGATTCAATGCATAACATTTACATCTTGTTATTGCTTGATTAATTCTGCTACTGTTGCCGCCAAGTGCTTCTGCTCATGCTTGGCTTGGCTGCCACTCTCCTCGCAACTGCTCCCTGGCTGGCGTCTAAGTTGGTTCATACTTCTCACTGCTGAATCGGCCTTTTAACAACTCTACTGTGGCGTAGCAAAACGGAATTACTGTAAATTGTTTTTGCAGTTGACAAAGTKCTTTAGTGTGACGGTACTTTTCTCTGTTGTCGTCGTAGTTCCAATCGACATTTTTATAAGGCGCAATCTGCAAACTTAAGCGGATTTGACTTGTCGGCACAACGCTCAGCCACAATGGATGATTAAAGCTCATTGTCCAGCGGTGGTGTTTATTTGCTCCAAGTGCAGATGAATCCAGATTCTTCAACATTTTTTAAGTTTTTTAAGCTTATTTCAAACAGAATTTGTAGTAAGGATTATTGCGTGTTTTGAGGAAAGTTGCGTAATTGCATTCAAGCTGAGCATTTTTTCCGCAGCTACTGACAGTATAAAACATTAATGAGAATCGTCTTCAATAAGACTTGAGCAAACTGCTGATTAAGTTGAGTTGAATTGAGTT
>NW_017537148.1:146661-163164 GCF_001853355.1 Bactrocera latifrons
AGTTGAGTTGAGTTGAGTTGAGTTGAGTTGAGTTGAGTTGAGTTGAGTTGAGTTGAGTTGAGTTGAGTTGAGTTGAGTTGAGTTGAGTTGAGTTCAGTTCAGTTCAGTTCAGTTGAGAAGAGTTGAGTCGAGTTGAGTTGAGTTGAGTTGAGCTAAGTTAAGTTGAGTTGAGAAGGATATAACAATTACAATTTTAGAACCGAGTTTTTTAACTTAAAAATTAAGGAAATACTCGAGAGTATAGATATTTCTGACTATTTATATTATATTAAAGAAAACTGTAATATTTGAACAAAAAAAGGTAACTTTTCGTTATAATACCGCTAACAAATCCAGAGATGTTTTACAAAAACTTGATCGGTCAGTTGGTATGACATTATACAATGCCATAGATCTGAACAACTGCTCTGCTGTCTTCGTCTCCTCTAATCAAAAAGTTTTCCAGATATGCAGGAATCAAGTGCTCATCGTTCATCTTATGTATGTGGCAGTTACAAACTTCGTGGCAAASTAAATATACTCTCTTCAGGGTTTAATTATACAAATATTATAGGTAATTTTTAAAAGTAATAGTTGCTTTATAAATAAGGCTTTGGACGTTCATTGACGACTACTTACTGTAAGGGATTGCATATTGACGGATTCCGACACTCTCGTAATCTACAAAATTCGGCATCAAATAAGAAGAATTTTTTCAGACAAAACCTTGTCACCAAGTTACGTAAAATTTGTATTTCAATATTTTGCAAATCTGCGGGCACCATMATTTCCGCCTCCATCACAAACTTGGCCGTTGATATTTCCATTTTGGTCATAGGCCTTTAAAGATTTAGCACATACATAAAATAATTCCAGGTTATGATGTAAATATAATAATAGGTCTAACCGATTTTTCTGCGACTTTTGAATAGCTCAACACAATTAAAAGTCCTTGAAATCGAATGCATGGTATACTTCATGAAATTCAGTGGAGGTATACCCTCAGATTATTTTTCAAAAGTCGCGACGTTGTTCATCCCTACATGCAGATTAGAAACTAACTTRTCGTTCTTGTTAATACCACATACCGTTTTCGAATCGCTGTTTATCTTACTAGATAAATTAAACAATTTCGCGCTTTAAAACACAGTTTCCTAAATTTTTCTCCCAATAAGTCGCGCTTTAATTCGATTCACTATAAACTCTTTCAAATCGCCGCCCSTTCTGAAGGTTTTTGGGTGTTGCGTATTTTACGACCCTTTTCTTTGTACAATTAGTACGCAATTTTCCGTTTTTACAGCCATTGCACTCTTATGACCCGGTTTCTGCCGTTATTTATATACACTCACGTAGTGTCGGCCATGTTTTGCTCACTTAAAATTTTAATTTATGACTCCGCCTAAAAGTAAGCAATAAATAAACGCACATTTTACTGGGTTCCCACCCTTGCACACAAGCAGTCATAAATACTTTTTTTTTTACTGAAAATAATAACGTGCGTTGCTGTACAGCCACTGTGCAGCCTGGGAAAAAAGCGGTCAAGACCAGGAAATAAAAATAACGTAAAAAAAAAAAAAATAAAAAACATTTTACACTCTTATTCAACGCCGTTTAACGCAGTGCGCACAGTTGGAAATATTATTCATATTGCAYGGCGCCTTTTTGGCAAACTCGAGCCTGCCTGCAATTCGGCGCTGTAAAGTTGGCTGCAAAGACAATTTGCCAAAAAATAAAATAYCCCTAAATGAAAGGCAAGGATAAGTACGGCTAAAAAGGGGAGGAGAGTTGGTAGAAAACATGACGCTTCGCAACCATTCGGTGATTTATATGGCTCCCACAGTGCGCATTTGTACATTCTTCTTCACATCGTTTTATATATTTTCTTTGTATGTTTGTATTCATATTTAACCTTTGGCCCAAAAAACTAGATACTTAGAGGTGCTATAAAACGACTTGCTTAGGCCATAAAAAGCGACGACAATGAGCAGCAAGTGAAGAACAAGGCAACACATATGGATATAAYAGAAATATTATGAGTGAAAGAGCGACGCCTTTTCCATCATTGTATGTGTCAATTGTACAATTTGTATGTTATTATTGTAAGCCGAGGGGCTTGTGTATATAAAAATTTGGGCTCGGTGCCTGTTGAGCACCGACTACGCCCCTATACTTTGGGTAAGGTGACATATTTATAGAATAAGCGGCTCATTTGCCCTGTATACATTTATTTTGGCTTCTTTAATTGTGGTTCTAATGGTCCTTCTCATTTTGAGCGGCATTCATTTGCTCTTTTTTAMGAGCCATGTTTTCCATGATATTGTTAGTGTAATTGCGATAATATTATGGTAAATACAGATATTGCCAGCAATAATTCGCCAAAGTAATGAATGTACCTTCTAATGTGGTTCAATATCCACTACCTATCTCAGGGGAAGGTATAATATACTTTTTGCTAGCTCTCCGATTTATTTATCAGCGATTTTGTTGCCGTGTTTTCTATTGTATTTTTTTTCAGAATACTAAAGCTTCATGACTATTTGGTAAATTTTAATATTCAGCATCATCTACCTTGAAGTCAGCATTTTCAAAATTTTTAATGCYTTTGTACCACTAAACGACAGTATGTGAACGAAACTAAACATATACATATTTTTTTAAAAAGTATAATGATCTGCTAAATTTAGACATATTATTGCTTAGTATTAAAAAATACTTTAGATTTTYGTTTATATTTGGCTTCTGATAGGAATTTTTTAGGTCTTCAACAACAGTCTGCTCAACATTTAAAACATTCCTCACTCTATCTCTTGACAAAGCTTCTCCATTCAGGAAATATGTTGCTTGTGACTCATGACTCTCATATGTGTCGGAAAAACTCTATTCGAGAGGCGAGCCCAAAAGCTTTATTATTAAGACTTTGTAATTTTCCGATTTATTGTTTCCTTAAAAATTTTGAACAACGTTCATAAAATATTTCCTTACTAGTTTTTCGTGACCATTCGGTTTTTCTTCACAGCTCTTATGCTCTATCAGTTGCCGAATTTTGCATGGTTGAGCTTAAATATACAAAAACACTAGCATATAAAGCAATACCTTTTACAGCATATTTTGTCAAACAAAACTTTAAGGACAATGGGCAAAAAGAATAATCACTTATGTCATCCTTTCGTTTGCTCTAAATTGGTGGCAATGCAAGTGGCATATGTCTGGTTCTTGCTCAGTCCAAACGAGCAGCAGTCTCAGACACGTTACACAACATCCATGTGGAACCAAAAAAATAAAAAAAAAAACAAAATTGTATATATAAAGCACTGTTCAATTAATGACATTTGAGATTTAAAAGTTCATTCTCCACACTCGTAATAAAACCGTCGGGGGATGATTACAATGTGACAAAAATTGGCGTCAGAAAAGACTTAGACAGAAACTATTTTTTTTTTAACTATAACCTTTCTTTTATTTAGAAAACACACACAGTATTTTTAAGGTTCTTATAAACTCGTCATGTTGGAAAGGTTCAACAATTCATGACTATTTATATATTATATCTATATAGTATATGTATTTACTTTGTGGATAAATAGTACTAAATAAAGTATTACATTGTGCAATCACTGTCTCTGTCTCTTTTGAAATGTGTCGCTTCGTCTCGAAAGCGGCTCGAATCAAAATCGGTTTAGTTTCAACGCCTAAAAGCCAGCAACGGAAACACAAACTTTTGCCTTCTAAGATTATGCCTTACAAACTAACACGAAAGTGTAGGTATATAAATATAGCTTTGAGGGCCCGCACAAAGCGAAACAAAGCCAGGCGATTACAAATGAAACAAACGAAAAGCAGCAGCAAAAGTCTTTAAGAAAGAAGAAGAAGTAAGCAACGTGCGAACCTCTACAGCGCTGAAATAAGTTACTTTCGAGGCACTCCAACCATGAACTTTTGCTGAAACGCACATATACTTACTACTTCGTCACTTCGCAAAGCTGAGACTAAATACCTTGTTTGTTTTCTTATATTGGTGCTCGTCAATTTTGTTTGTCTTTGACTTTGAGTTGATTTATTGACAGGATTTGTGTTGGCATTAGTGTCAATTTTTCCTGGCTTTAAATGTTGATCCGATTGGCGTCAAATTGAAAATATTTCCCAACAGCTCAGGCATGTACAAGGCGGGCGTTTGTATACAATTATGAGTACAAGTAATTATGTGTGTCTTGGGTGCTGCTGGCTGTTATCGTGTTGTTAAGCAATTTGTGTGGTTGATTGTGTGAAATTATGTCTGAAAATTATGAAGATGTCAAAAAGTGATGGCGTGTCAATAAAAACAATTTATCTCCCCTTGAAAGCATAGTTAAAGCTTACTTTGTCATTGCACTTGAGGATATGAATATGTGTGAATTTTCACTCGGCTGCAGAGCAGTGGCTACTATTGTAGCTTGACAAATATTTATAGCACTCTATGAGCAAAATTGAAGCTGCAATTTTTTATGAATATGGAAAATGATATAATATTTTGTTCTTGTAAAAATATAATACATGATTATATAAATGCGTTATTATATATTATATTATTATAATAAGAAATGTAATATTGCATTTTTTCGAAATGTTTGGCAAAAATTCACTCTTCATGAGTTTTRGAGCAATGTCTAGATTTAAAAGTATTCATACACATTTGGTCTCTAAAACCTCCATTAAAAACATTATTACCAACATATTTTCATATCATTGATTGTGCTTCTGAATTACTCTTAATTTTAACTTCTACACACACAGAAACTGGATCCATCACCAAACACACAAAAAAAATTACTGTAAAATTTTTAATTTCGCAAGCTGTAAGCAACTTTCAAATTTCGACTATCCGAAGTGTAATTTGGCCGAAAGCTTTTCCCATGCCTAGCTAAAGCAACAGCAGACAATAATAATTTACAGCTTCATACTGCTGTTGTACGGTACTTTTCTCATAAATAATTTTATTAATGCGCTTGCTTTGTACTTTCTTGTTGCTAATGCATTTGTTGTTGCTTTTGGCCCTCCTGCAGGTCATAATTGCGGTTTAATACACCGCACCGTTATGTGCCTGTAAGTATGCAATAATTTTCTTAATGCATATTTGCTGCCACACTCAAGGAGCTATTAGGAAGCGAGTTTATTGCCCTTTTGTGAAGTACACGGTGCGAAAAAGTGCTTTAATGCAATT
The DNA here is from genome assembly GCF_001853355.1 of Bactrocera latifrons. Lineage (NCBI taxonomy): Eukaryota > Metazoa > Arthropoda > Insecta > Diptera > Tephritidae > Bactrocera > Bactrocera latifrons. The sequence continues at coordinate 151,838 of NW_017537148.1, forward strand.
ATTTTTGCATTTCAAGCTTTAGCACGTCGTAATTATATATATTTTTTCGGATTTTTAATTAGGCGAATAAACGAGACGGTGGTTAGGAGGTCAACATTTAGTTGGCGAGCGCAAAAATTGTATRTAATAAATTTCCAAATTTTTTTCAACCTAAATTTAATTAAAATATCATATATTTACTTCTAGAAACATWATTAAATTTTGAATAAACTAATTAYTTTATGATTTATTTTGGGTGCATTTTCATAGAAATTTAAATGTTATTYGAACGGAACTTAATTTCATCAATATTGATAATTGCAAAACGTCTATATTTTATTTAAATTCTCATCTCACAAAAGCAAACTGAAACTAATCACTCTTATTTTTTCTGCCTATCTTTGCAGGTAATTACAAACAATCGCGGTTAGAAATCCAAAATCAATATTTATCAGTTCACAATTAAATCACACGTGAGTTGGAAACACATACACATTTAGAAACTAATTAATGGCAAATTATTCACATTAATTATTGTGCGAAATCAAACCACAGGCATAAGAGCAACAACACTTTCGTGTTATTTGTTTCATTGTGCGACATTCGATTGCAAATCGTAAYCAAAGCAAATACGCATATACATAAAGTACAGCCACTTATTTTAACATAATATATTTTATATAAACTTATTAGTATGCACCAACAAGGCAGCAGGCGGGTTGTAAAGAGCATTTCATGGCCGAGTCGCAGCCTTTCTCTCAAACACACGCGCATCTCACACTCATACTGCGAATAATATGCCAAATGGTATTGTTAAAAATAAAAGCAAGAATGGCRGTGAAAAATGCAAATAAATCATTTACCAGCCATAAATCACAGCCAACATAAATGCGCACAGGATTTGGCCAGGCATTATACAAGCGACGCGACCCAAATACGCTTTTCCCTCACCCTTTCCTCAGCGCCARCAAACAAACCAACGCGATYCACTGCCTGATTTCCAGCAATGTGCGCGCAGTGTACGTTATGCCACAGCGGCGAAAAGGAAAATAAGCTGCAGAAATATTTAAATGTGCGTTTGTTTGCATTTGAAATCAAAACAAAATTTATGCCGCCTAAAAGTATGTCTGCGAACATAAACCAATTATATAAACATCAGTCCGCATTGAGAGACGAAAGCCGRCGCACAAACAGTGATTTGCATAGCACTGCGCACAGTCGCAAATCGCTGAGGCATTTAATCAAAGCGCGCATTTTTTTCGCCGCTTAGYTTCACGCCTCGCCTCACACAGCCCAAAAGCCGGCTATAGAAAATGGCAAATTGCTGSCGCGCTTGTGGCGCATTCGGAACTGAGCATTGTGCCGGAGCCAATAGTGCGTCACAGCTGATGGAGCACAAATACATGCCACATAAATGCAAACATTGTCAGCTATCAGCTGCGCCGGTCTATTTGCGTAGCAGCTTCTGCTGCCACAATTCCATATGCAGCGGTGCTAGKCTAAAGCTTGGKCCGGAGGGGMTGGCGGATTAGTTGACTTTTTGTTCACAGCTCGTTGGCTGAAACTTGCAGTTTTGATTCGTATGGTTTCCCTTTGAAAGGTTCGCCGCGCCTACATACATTTACACTTATGTATGTGTATTGGTACGTATGCCACTCAGGTCTSTTTTCGGCCAAACATGCTGGGAACAGGTAAACTCCTGAACAATGTTATAAACATGGAAACGCTAAGCCACTGCGTCCAAAAGAAAATCTCTGCCGTGAAATGAAGAAAATATAAAACATTTTTTCTCTTACATGCAGATSCCACCTTCTGTTAACATTAGCCTAACTTTTATTTAACTTTTGTTTCATATTCGTCAATACCGCAGCGCGTGTCTCTCTATCTGCGAAGCAAAACGGCAGCATTCAAAATAACCTCTTACTCTTTGTTTCTGCAACATCTGCTCGAATTCTCACCATAAACGAAAGTTCAATTCCAAAGCATAATATTTTTTYGGTTTGTATTCCGCTGCTACTGTTATTTGTCCAAGTTTGGCATATGCAAATTTWGTAAAAGCAACAACAACAAAGATGCGGCTTACTGCGCTATTACAAAAATAGCTCTCCCCGCTGTTTTGCGAAGACAAACCGAAAATGGCGGAGAAGTGAAAAAACCGGTTTAGCTAGCAATGGATTTGTGTATGCGCACATGCTTGAGTATTTGAAAAACAGTKGCGCTCATTTGCATTTTTCGCGAGTTGAAGYTCGGTTACTTAGYGAAGAAGTTCATTTGCTTTTTTCTTCTTGGGAAATGCAAAAGAGTAGCACGGATTGAAAGTTAAAAAGTCACTCTTCTTATCCAATATGACTGAGAAGTATTAATTGGNAATTTTTGTAAGTTTTGATATATTTATTTATATTTCCATTCGAGTATTTCGAGTCAAGTTAACACGTTTTTGGTTTAGTTTAGGTTATGAGRCTATTACTTGCGACAAAGCCACAAAAGATCCCATTTGGTTTGCTACAAATTTTTAAATTTTTAAGTATTTATCATAAAGATCATCCCAAATGAAAAAAAAGSATTGACAAATCGTCACAAATTTGTTGAACTTGCTATTATAAATTTCAGCCGATTTACTTGATTCACCGAAAGTATAACTAACGAAAGGTTTCGGCTTCTAAAGTATGACAATCGCGAGAAAATRCCCGAATTAAATAGAAAAGCATTACGTTGCAAACTTGTATGACCTTCGAACAGTCCGTCCCAAAGAACCAGAGAAAAAAAAAGTATTGTGAAGCGATGACCAAATTGTAATGTTCAAACTACGCGCACTCTCAGATTTCGATTTCAGGATGGTAAAGCTCTAACATCAATATCTGTAAGTAGTGTCAATGCAATGCGCCCAACTCACATAAATATACGCTTGCCACTTGACTCGCTACTTTACGCCATAAAACTCGACGTAATTTCATCACTTCGGTCATAAAACGCGCAATTTTCGCATAAAACAGGGATCAAAGGCAATAGTAACTACAGTTAGCATTAAATAAAAAATACAGTTTTGGTAATAAAATAAAAATAACATAAGTTATTACAGAAGATCCTTTCGGTGTCATACTAACGGTAAGCCACATGTGCAGCTTCGCTGCTTGTGGCGAAACAAATGAAATTTTACGCACACGGTTCCAACATTTAACCATATACATGCGTGTTAAAATTGAAAGCGTAGTATATGACTGAGCCCACAGGGGTTAGAAACGGACTAGTCATTAAAGGGATTTAAAGGAATTGTGTAAGCATTACGAAAGTTATTGAGTTTAGATCTATAAAAGTTAACATAAGATTAGACAATGGTTAATGCTCGTACTGTTCAAATACGTAGATATGATATACGATAGAATTATAAAGAAAAAAATATATATTTCAGAAGAGGTGACGATTCTGAAATTCTTTTGTGCAACTATAATGGTAGATTTAGGTTACATGTTATGGGTTCACTCCTTACTACTTCGCTTTTTTGTCTAAAAAATTTATAAAAACACAGCAACACTTCTATCACTATCTTGAGTACATATCTCAGTACATTTGCAAGCTTTTATGTAATTACAATGTGCGGACCCCCGTGCAGTTCCCTGTGAGCGCCAGCCCATATGTTGGGTATTATTAAAGCTCTGCCACTCCATTTTGCGTAGCACGCGTATACGTGCCAGGCATACTCTAACGCAATAGTACTCAGTTTCTCTTGTGCGTCAAGCTTTTTTATTTGAGCTACAATGATTTTTATTGCGATTTAAGAATTAACTCACTTTTGCTCTTTCATTTCCTCGTTTTCGTCGTAAGGATTCATGCAAGCATTAATGTGCATGTGTATACGAGTATGCATGTGTGTATGTATGCGCTTGTGGGTTATAACAATAATAGCAACAGTGTAGACAACAACTATSAAACTCGATATGTGATTACTGCAAATCGAATGACAATGTACGAAGAAAACAGCAACAATAACAATATGGATGCTAATATGACGCGCTACAAATGGTGAAGCTTTGATTTCTGGCACCAAAATCGATTTCCCATAAGAACCCAGAATAACAAAAGGAAGTGCGATTTAAGGGACTCGATGAGGGCTCATTTAATGTTCCATTTAACCATAAATTAAAGTTGCGCTTTGTTGAAGTGTAGAGAGGCGTGTGCATCTCGTAACGATTTACTCTGTATAAAAATGGGTAAACTTTTCACTACTTTCTTTAAAAAAATATCTATTTTTGAAAACAGATATATTTATTTATTTTTCCAAATATTTAAAAATTTGATTCTTTGACACTTCTCGCACTAAAAGGATACATATACATATATGTATGTATATAGTATATTAATTAAAGCCTTTTTGACAGTTGCTTCGACAAAATTTATTCAAAGTAAAATGTGTTTCTAATTTTAAGTGCTGAAATCCAACGAATAATTCACCTTTGAAAAACAAAAAAATGTTGATAAAGTTTCAAATATGAAAAGATTGTGATATTTTTATATTTTTAGACCAGAGTAACYTCTTAATGCTTAATCCAGTTCGTTTGTGAAAAAGCTGTGAATTAACTATTGCCAGTCTTCGTTTCCCATTTAACACACTAAAAGTGAAGGGAAACCATAACAAAAATTCTATATACTATATGTAAATAACTATTTCAATATTCATGTGACCCTCTAACTACCTCAATTTCCGTATGTGAGCAATATATACAGGTGATGCAATAACAATAACTCTAAATAAAAAAGTACTTTTCGTAAAATTCCCTTTTCGGCTTTCATCGCCTCCCTTTGCTGTGCATATTTTTGCATTTTGGCCAGCGAATTGTTGCATTTATGGCAACAGCATAATTTTCCGCTTTTTAATTTCACCTGCTAGCACTTTGTATGCATTAGCGTGATATTCTGCGGTTGCGTAGTGCTAAAGTGCTACTACTTACAACCCACACACACRCAGAGTCATTGCATACACGCCAGCGCGGATAATAGCAACGCTTTGTTGCATAAATTCCAGCTTGCCAACACTTTATGCGCGCGGTTAGGCAACTAAAAGACTTTCGGCTCTACAATCGTGCATACATCGGCGTGTAGTTGCGTAGGTGTTCACTGGCACAACTGCGCTTAACGCATACAAGCGCACAACAATGTGCTAAGCAATGCTAATTTATTTGCAACTTGCACCCCACTTACTGCTGGTGACTTTTGTGCAAAGCTACGTTCGCAGTTGCCACCTATATACATMTATATGTGTGTGTGTGGGTGCTGCCGGTGTTGTTAAATCCGCGAATATTGCACACATACATGCATAAAAGCGTACCTACAAGCGGTCTTTGCCAAMGCTAAATGCTCCTTCTTATTGCCATTTTTATGAGTATTACAGCCCACGCACACATTTACTAATTTTAGCGCTGCACAAGCATCCGYTTCCGGTGCTTAGCGCGCCTTGCAAAAGCGCACTCTTTACTTAACTCTACTTAGTAGCGCTTTGTTCACCCACTTGCCATTACTCGGTGCGGCTTGGTCCAACCGACGCTCTTCAATAAAAGCTGCGCACAAAATCGTACAAACTTTGTACGAATGCATGGGTGTGTGTGCTTATTCCGAGCCTGTAGTCAGCAGTGTTATTTTAGAGTACATTGTGTTGTGCTCCATTTTTGATCCCCTGCATCGACCAAAGAACCTAATATTAAGATTTACCATAATAAATTATGTAGAATTCTGTAACAAATTCCGTTGGTTGACACGGTGAGGCTAAAAAAACAACAACATCAAGATATACACTAAAGGAAATAAATAAAATGAAAACTTAACCGTCATTTACTTTGTTATAACGGCGTTCTAGTTTTGATATAAAAAAATTCAGCAGTTGCTGGATCCTAATGAAAAAAGCTTAATGATTATGAAAAGTTGCCTTGTTAAAAACTTGTATCTTTAGAAACATACATATGTATGTATGTATGACCTGTCGGGTAAAGAGTAGTCAATTTTTATATGATGTATATAATAGCAGTCTTCGCTTCATTATTCCTTTGTATGCTAATCTTGCMCTCTACTCTGTTGTCAAACTGAAAATGAAGTTATCGATCCATATTGTTCCACGAGAGTACGTGGATATCTCATTGAGGTGGTATAATTGTCAATACAACAACATTTTAATACTTCCTTTAAATCGTCTTAAAAACACTAAACGGCTAATGAAATAAAGGACAGTTCTTCGGCAATGAGAAGTCGTCGTTCGTATCACAAAGATCGAGAAATAGTTAATTTTTGAGTTGCTTCAAGACTTTATTTAAATAGAACAGTGTTTCTATATGTTAGCATTTCATACTCTTTCTTTCCAATGGAATCACCACGCTCATTAACACTCGGCGGTAAAAAGTTTGCTGAGTCAGCTGGTTGAAAGAAGAACAGGGTACAAGATGCTTGCTACAATGAGTTTAACATCCAAAAGGGAACGTCGGAAACTCTCTAAAATATAMATATTTGTATAAATGATCAGCATTACGAACTGAATCGATTTAGCCACGCGCCTTCCTCTGTAAATATATATACCTTAGTCAATGGGTTTTTAAAAATCGATGGAAAATATTGCCCACGTCCTTTTCTCCACAAGAAGCTGCTCATTTGTCGAACTAATATAGCATATAGTTGTCATACAAACTAAGTGATTAAAATTATGAACTTAAATGAAAAACTTTTTTTATTTTGCACGGCTTTTCGCACAAGACAACAATGAAACAACTATTGTCGAAAAAAATTTTCGATCACACCAATGCCATATTTGTAGCTGCCGTACAAAATTGTTAATCATCAATTTTTTGTGTAGAAAGGTTTGTATTCGTGAACGGCATTAGAGTAGCTTTAATAGCTTATACTATTTACTTGAATTTCCAAATAACTTTTGGGTACTATGTTTTATGTCGACTTCAAAGTCATTTTTGTATAAAGATAATGTTTGCTTAAAATACAAATTTTCAAAACCCAAAATATCATTTCCAGTTCCGTAAATATAAAAGACTTGTAATCTATTTCGAGTTTCGCCTATATATTATAATTTCGAATCTATTTGATAGCACGCCCATATTTCGGCAGTATGTAATGACAATCCACCGATTGTAAATTTGAATGTTTAGTCTCATCGAAATCGTATAATGCGTACAGTAAGGATCTCATGTCGTATAGTATGCAGATCGAAAAGTGTAACTGCCACATTGGGTATAACATTATCTCAAAAATTGTAATCAAGGGTTCTATCTACTCCAGTAGATAGCCAGGTAGCAAAGCTCGCTATCGCTCTCATTACGAGTATACGTATTTGTACTTAGCACGCTAAGAGTAGTCGTATATACTGTTCCGAATGCTTGCCAGCGGCACTTGCATATTTAAATGCACATAAATTCTGCTGTAATAATATATTCATTACTTAGATAAGAGTATATATCGCAAACGCATATCTGCCCTCAACGTGGCACACGGCACTGCCAGTCAGTCAAGTCAGTCTGGATCTGATACGCTGAGGTGGACACTTCATTACTGGAAAAAGCTGAAATTGCAATTGTGAGCTGGTGGTGATTGCGGGCTTTTGTAKAGACAGAAAGAGGAGGAGTGTAAACACCCAGCTGGTCTAATCACTGTGCGAGCTGCTGACGATGGCGGGCGACACACCTTTGCTACCCTGTGGACAGTGGTCAATTTTGAATAACACAAACACCCTTATCTTAGGTTTTTCCATGTATGGTTGTCGTTTTCAAACGCTAACTTTAACGGTGAGCACATAAGGTCATKCWTGGCAGTGCGGCACAACGCCGGTGTCCAACCRCTGACCTCAGCGACAGACGACAAACGACTGCAGTAGTAAGCAGCTGTATTTTTTGGGGTGGCTGGCGCTACTTGCAGGCGGAAATGCCCGGGTTTGCTGGTTGTGCGTTTTTTAGCCTTGCTGCGCTGACATATCAAATGGAAGCAAGCTAAATTAAGACAAGACCGTTGGCAAAGTCGGGGGTGTGTGGTTAGGAGAGTGCGTGTGTGCACCCTGCAACGCATACACACACCAGCAGACACATCAGACAGTTGCAAGTGCRCACGTAGACAATTAGAGAAGTTCGCAAAATGTTTAACTCGCTCCTCGACCTGCTTGSRTGTGTGCGTATATGTTGCGTGTTGCAAGCTTGCCGTTTATTTTCTAATGCGCAGCTCGTTGGCTTGGAATTTTGTAGCCCACTTTGCATCTGGCTTGGCCGCTTGGTTGTTCTTGGCACTTAGTTAAATGTTGCSACGTTTAAAAGTTAATAAAGCACACACAGAGTTGATCGCCGTTTGTGGTGTGTGGCATGTTGTCGCAAGTCCTTATAAACATGCGTATGGGCTAGCAGAAACCAGCGTTTAATTATAACTAAACGTAAATACTGAAGTCCGCATATGCTTTTAAATATTGTTGAGCTTTGACGCAAAACTCTCGGTTTAAAGTTGGACGACGTTTACCGTTGGTCAGAAGTTTTAGCGCATATGTGTGCCGAAGTTATATTTCGCTAGAATACAGGGTGACATGTGCTGATAATAAAATATACATAAAATAAACATTAAAGAAAAACTTTGTGCTCTTGCAAAAAGCTTTAGTCAATATTTGCCATATAAAAATAGAAATAACTTGCAGATATGCCACAATTATGTGGACGTCTTTTACACTTCTGTCATTGTAGAACTCTAATTAAAATTTTTAAATAATTTCCTTGAAATTAATTACTATCACTTTGCAACTAAAAGCTTTTACAAGAAATTTCCAAGCTTTGCCTGTAAGGATATTCGGCTATATGTAAACTGTATATATGAATATATAAAAATCGGCTAACTTATCGGTTTCTTTTTAAATTAATAGACGAGAAAATTTTCTTCCAAAAAGCTTTTCGATTACATTTCTGGCATAAGATCAGTTCAAACTAAAACTAGAACTGTAATATGAAATGCTCGGCAGAAAATTTGAAATGAACTGAATATAACCTAAAAATTCGCTAAATTCTGTTCACTAAAATATCCATCTATAGTTTCGCCAATTGTAGTTAAGAAATACTCTGCGCGAGCTTTTAGTTGAAGCTTTAGTGCTTACTTAAGGCTTTAATTATTCATATGACAAATAAAATATAGTTGTCATAGAATAAAAAGAAGTATACAAAGCATTTCCAAACAGCCTGTACTCGTACTGCTAAGTTTTCTGCTACAAATGGCTGGTGTTCTAGTAATTACTTGCTCACCTACTGGAAACATGTGCAACGTAAATATTGAACGAGAACTGCAAAAGCTTATAAAAAATATGTAATTTTACGTAGTTTATTAATTAAAATTAAGTGCTTTTACATTTTGCCACACAGCCCAAGCCAACACTTCTAGTGGTCTGAGGTTATGTCGCACCAAAGCAGTAGCAAGACAAAATGGCTTTAACTCACCGAACGCACATACATATGAACATGCTGAGTTGTGCAAGGAAGCACTTACAGGGTATGTACATATGTATGTATGCGCACCAGCTTAACGCTAGTTTCCTTGTCGTCATTGCAATGATGTGAAAACCGCAAATTTACTTTGAGCTTTACTTAAAAATATTACTGCTGACCGTTTCGGTGTAAAAGTGGCAAGTCGCCAGCACCCAAAAACAATAAAAACCAAAAAGCATAAAGTTAGGGAAAATTCTAACACTAGTTTCTAGTGGTTTTCTTCGCAAATAATTGAAATTAATTGATTGGAAAAGCTTAAGTCCATATTTAATTGGACTCAATTTGAATAAAATATTGTAAGAAATTAAATTATCCATTATGTTAGTTCAGTAGCCCTGGAGAAGGATAAAAAGTGAGAAAAAACATAATTACTTAAAACCCATCTGGAACAAAAGATAAAACAACAAAAATGAAAGAACAACTAATTTTTGAGCGATCTGAGGTCGAGAAAAGGAAAAGGGAGAGCATTATTAATTTTTTTTAAGGATTTAAAGGATTATGTCAAGTTCCAGCAAATCTACTAGTCCTTTAGAAAAAATTTATATGGTGAAGTTTTAGGTCATGAACGGATCTATAACTTTGTACGAGTATAACTTTTCACATAACCTCAAAATTTATATGGAAAATTCAAAAAACCAAGTTTTCACGTTTTTTTCTTGCACACAACTTTGTTATCTGGTACGAGATTTAACGTTAGCTTGCCTTCATATGTTCCAAAACTACATCCATATTTTACATCGATATTACCTAAAAATATTGGGGTTGGATATAGGATTATATATGTATGAACGATCAGGATGAGAAGAGGTGACGAGTTGAAATCCAAGTGACTGCTTGTCCGCCCATCTGTCTGTCCATCTAGCAAGCGATAATTTGAGTAAAAAGTAAGATAACTTAATGAAACTTGGCACAACCAAGTAGCTAAAGTACTGAGTTCAAACACTGTGAAAAGGGGTAAAATCAAATAATAACCACTCCATCATCCTTATAATAGTTGAGGCACGGAAAATTGTACAAAGAGTGTGACACAGCTTGCTTTTAGATGAGATCCCACATCTCAGCATTTTTAACCAAATTAGGTGTTTGCGGTTATGCAATTATTACTGTCGTACATTACGGAAATTATTGGCAACCACACCTAATTCCCACATAACAAATTTTCAAGTTTTACCAACACCTGAACAGCTTTCTCAGAGTTTTTCTCGCATTGGAAGATAATCAAAGCTATTCTCGTTAGATAATTAATTTGAATTAAATTCCTAAATAAGTGTTTTAATAGCACTCGAAGCTTATAATAATATTTATTGGATTTCGCTACTAAGCAGCTCTACATATTTGTACATATATAATACAAAGCAAACTGATTAATGGTGAATATAATGCCATTAAATACATTTTCCACAATTGGTTTTAGCAAAGAGGAGCGACGCCAATGCGGCAAATAAAACATTTACACCGAAAATAAAACGAACGAGCGCACACAGACACGCCAAAACATACACATCCACATAAATGTATTGCAGCAAACACATACATGCCCACTACAAATCTATCCGCAGATTGTGCTTTTCACTCTCGGCACAGTCGACTGATAGCAAATTGTATTGAAAATCTGAAATTGGCACGCGATCAAGATTAGCGCCGCTGGCATGTGGCGCAACATAAACAAAGCAAGCACGGCGTGGCACTGCACGGCACTGCACAGATTCCAAACAGCATTTTTTGCAGATTGCTTGCCACTACAAACGCTAACACTGTTGTTAGCTTAAGTGCTGCTGCACTCAGTGTCATTTGGCAACTTCCCGCTGGTAGCCACACGCTGCAACTTTTAGTGTCGCCACAGTTTTTTTTTTT
>NW_017537149.1:0-4771 GCF_001853355.1 Bactrocera latifrons
ATAAGTAAATGTATAAATATTAGTAAGTTGGAAATAAAGGGGGATTTTTTCTCCGGCGATCAAGTCGACACGACGTGTTTAATTTTCTCTGCGCGTTGGCAGATAGAAAAAAATATTTTTTTACAAATTCCCGCGATACGGGAATTAATTTGTACGCTCATAACTTTCATACGACTGAACCAAATTTGATAATTCTTTTTTAATGTGGCTGTTGAGGTTTACATGAGGTTTTCATGAGGAAAAGTCGGAAAATTGAATAGTTCCAAAAAGTAACTCTTTTCCACACAAATTTTTTTTTAAATTTTTGTTTGTTTTGTTTCGTTTCGCTTGCTTTGTTATTCCGGCTATTGAAAGGAAAAATTATTGAAAATTATTCACTGAAAACTTTATATATGTGTGTTTCACGCAAAGTGATCAATTGTAGATTGAAATTTGTTACGAAGCCACGAATAGGTCGCCCTAATATCGGTCGGAGTTTTTTTGCGAGCAACGTATGGCAGCCCAAGGCAAGGCAGAAGCACTCCCAGGATGCGATGACATACGTGCGGAATTATGGGTCGCGGTCCATCAACAATCGATAGTCACAATGTCATAGCACAACTTTTCAAACAACGATGTTTGATGGTGCTGTTGGATGCTAGATGTACTCTGTTGAGTGGCAAAAGAGAGGTTTGCCGCACGTACACATTCTTCCACCAGATCAAATTGATGAAATCATTTCTGCGGAAATTCCTGATGAAAGATCCAGTATTATTCGAAGAGGTGAAAACCATTATGATTCACGGACCTTTCGAACATTACAATCCCTTTTCGGTTTGCATGGCTGACAATAAATGCACGAAACACTATCCACGTGCTTTTCTTTCGGAAACACTAACTAGAAATGATGAATATCCACTCTATCGGCGTAGCTCACCAGACGACAATGGCAGAACATTCAGCATTTAATTTAGAAGAATGAATATGGAAGTTGACAACTCTATATTCACCACTAATTCATATTCATGTTGAGTATTAATTAATGTTGAGTATTGCAGTTTGGTGTAATCGATAAAAATACGTTTGTAAGTACGCCACAAAAAGGAAGGTTATTGGTTTTGAACGAGATGAGATCAGCAAGTATCAAATGGTCGATACGTGAATTGCAATAAAGCGCTTTGTAGGATATTTACTTTTGCAACCGACCGTTGTGCGTCTCGCAGTTAATTTGGAGAATGGCCAAAGAGTACATTTCAACTCAGAGAATACAGTACAGCCAATTAAAACATCGCCAGCAACAAAATTAACATCTACGAGTTTTTTCTCAACTTGCGCAGTGAGCTGTTTGCGAGAATTAGGTAATATCTTGACATACATGGTAATTAGGTAATATCTTGACATACATGGAATGCATCGTCGAAGAAATAGTTACGCAGAACGGAAGACAAACCATTGACTGATTGACATTCAGGTGTGTTCTCAACTAATTCCATCGGACGAATTTATACAATCCACCCGTAAAATGACGATGGTTTCTACCTTCGATTAATGTTCGCGGTTCAACTTCATTTGAGTCATTGAGAACTGTGAATGGTACGGTGTGTGCAAGTTTTGGAGAAGTAAGCCAGCAAACAACAGTAATATTGCCGAAGACATTTTACATCGTCTTCGCTAAAAATTGGAAATGGATTAATTCCGGTTGACCCTTTCGGTGGTTGGATATCAATTCCATTCGCCGTTTATCAATTCATGAAAGATGAACTCATCACGAATGTTTATCCGAACATTAGCCAAATTATAGTAACTACGATTCCATAAGTGCACCCGTAAAGTTCGCTGCCAAAAATACCGATGTTGTTGACTTAAACTGGAAGATTCAGAGTCAAATTCCGGGAGACTTGCGCTTATATAAATCGATCGATCGTCGTGATAATGAAGACGACGCCGTGAATTTCTAAATTTTTTGAAGAGGCTTGGTATGCCACCGCATCAGTTTTCATCTCAATGTTGGAACTGTCGTTATTATGTTCCGCAATCTGATTCCGCATGATCAGAATGTTTGATTCTATGAATTCCTGTGAGTTCAAGCGATTTGCCATTTCATTTGAGGTGACCATCAACAGGACACAACTTGATTTGCTAAGTTTGTAAGTGCTACGTTTTTCACACGGTCAGATATACGTGGGCTGCTCACGAGTTTGAAAACCATCTATTCGGTACACCGAAAAAGAAAGAACCAAAAAATGTGATTAACAAGCAACGTTACATTGAAAAAAATAAATGAAATGATAAGTTCAACTTTCTTTTCATTTCAAAACACATAATTTCACGCAGGACAACGGCTGCGGGGTCAGCTAGTTATCAATAAAAGTAAAAATATATGTTAACTTTGTTTCATAATATTTACGAAATTTATGTAAAATTTATTTATTTTTAACTTTTTCGAGTTTGAGTTGCTTACAAAATATTAAAAAAAAGACAATTTAAAATCTATGGTGCTCTCTTTTCAGTATATTCAAAATGGCAGACAAGAGTTCTTTTTGGTTTTGTGACCCGCTAACTACCAATAGTTTGAGACTATCGCTAGAGACTATTTAGTGAATAGTAACTAGTCGCAAATGTCTCAAAGAGAGACTAGAGACTGGTTGCAGAATCCCGATATAACGCTAGAGACTGTTTATAGCAGGAACAGTGAAAAACGTAGAATCGTGGGTCGTGTCAGCTGTATGGGCGCGCAATGTAAGTGCACAGTGGAAAACGCTACTCCCTTCTCTCTTTGACGTAGGATGACGTGGGAATCTACAGCATTTTGGTTTTTGCCGTGGAAACGTGTCAACTGATTGCTCTCTCACAACCCAGGGTTGCCAATATCTATATACTGTAGTAATTATCAACTTTTATAATTCAGCCTGTTCAATATGTTTGACATTTTCTTAAAATAACTCAAAATCAGGGTCGAATGCTATTATATATAAATATATAAACTATTTTTAATAATTTGTTTTCAGTTTTGATATTTTATATTACAAAAAACTGTAATTGAAAACATAGATGTGTACAAAACTATATATGCGTATTGAACAATGGCAACATTGTGCAAGTGAAAACAAACAAAGATGGCTGAATTCTGCGTTTTTGCCTCGTTTTTCACTGCTCACACATTTTGCCGATGAGGAAGAAAAAGGAAGGAAGGCAGTAGCGTTTTTCACTGGTTCTGCTATTACTGAATAGCAACTAGTCACAAATTGAGATTTTATCTCAAAATGTCTCAAATAGGGTCTAGAGACTGGTTACAGAATCTCGCTATAAGCTTGACTGCTAGTCACATTTAACGTCATGCCCAGCATTTAACATCTTACAAAAATACTATATTTTCCATATTGGGGTGTGGGACGATATAGTATAGATGACAATAAACAAACGGGCAAAATTCTGTGTACTTGGTATAGATGGAGAAAGTGAAGTGGAGGGTCGGATATCATTATCTTGAAAATAAGGGGACGACACAAAAATCTCATTTGTAATTAAGCTAAGCTATATAATATTCCACGGCTAAATGACCAATATTTGTTTTAATTTGACTATCTTAAAAATCACACACACACTCTGGAGGATGCAGTCATGTGTAGAAGTTCACGCAAGGGAGGAAAGTTCTCTGATCGACATTCACTTGGGAGTGGCCCGAAACGGTTCTTTTCCATATGACTCAAGCAGCTCACGACTTCCGGTACTTGATCAAGTATCCTCTGGGTAGCCTAAGAACATCCGTTTGAAGGCGAGCTAAAGCTAGAAGGCGAAACATTCCCTGCATAGGGTTGTGCGCTGGGTTTGGGACCCGCAACGTAAAAAAACCACCCCCATGAAAACGCAACAACAGCCTCGGATGAGAGACCCCAATTTTGATGACGACCATGGCAAACGAAATAAGGACTACGAATTGAGGGCATTCACCTGGAATGTCCGGTCCCTTGAGTGGGAAGGTGCCGCTGCCCAGCTGGTTGATGTCCTCGTAAAAATAAAGGCTGACATCACCGCCGTTCAAGAAATGCGATGGACGGGACGAGGACAGAGACGAGTAGGTTCTTGTGGCATTTACTACAGTGGCCATATAAAGGAGCCCACATTTGGTGTGGAATTCGTGGTGGGAGAGAGACTCCGTCATTCACACCGATGAACATTTAGCCGCAATCCGCATCAAAGCGAGGTTCTTCAACATATTGCTGATTTGCGCCCACGCCCCGACGGAGGAGAGGGACGATGTGGCCATAGATGCCTTTTATGAATGCTTGGAAGGTACTTATGAGAGCTGCCCCCGCGACGATGTCAAAATCGTGTTTGGCGACTTTAACGCCAGGGTGGGCAAAGAAGGTATCTTTGGCACTACGGTCGGTAAATTCAGCCTCCACGAAGAAACATCCCCAAATGGGTTGAGGCTGATCGACTTCGCCGGGCCCGAAATATGGTTTTCTGTAGTACTAGATTCCAGCATAAGAAGATACATCAAGCTAACTGGCTATCTTCGGATCGAAAAACCACCAACCACATCGATCTTGTTGTGATAGACGGAAGACACGTCTCCAGTGTTTTAGATGTGCGTGCACTCCGAGGTCCTAACATCGACTCGGACCACTATCTTGTTGCAGCCAAGATTCGCACGCGGCTYTGTGCAGCAAGAAACGCACGCCATCAAGCACAAGGAAGGTTCGACGTCGAGAAGCTGCAATCACAACAGACAGCCGAACGATTTTCTACTCGGCTTGCACTCCTGCTCCCTGAGAGCACTCGTCAACAA